>NW_022436969.1:8802007-8849386 GCF_009761245.1 Sapajus apella | reverse complement strand
TGTGTGTGTGTGTGTGTGTGTGTGTGTGTGTGTGTGTGTGTGTGTGTTGGCGATGGGGGACATGCCTGCAGGAAAGACATCATTCTGCTTTCTTACCTGGAAGAACACAGCTTTGCATTAACCATGCCAACACCTGCTCATAAGGCTCCTTTCTCCTACCCAACAGTAGAGAAAAGTGCTAAGCAAGAAATGATTTACTTTAAATACTGCTAAGGTTGAGAATCTAAGGACTGGTTCAAGTTGCACATCCAGCAAGGAAGCAGGCTTGGGGCAAGTACAAGCATCTGAGGAAAACACAGGAAGGCTTTTTGACAACCCCGTTGGGGATTTTTTCAAAAAGACTTGCAAGATGCCAAGTTAATCTTGAGGCTTCTTGCCTCACTTCCTTTTATGTCCTTCCCTGAGCAGTTCTTGTATAAACTTGTCCTTGGGATGTCTTTCCGCCTCCTGTAAACTCCTACCTCTGAGTAGCCTTGGCACTTCTGTCTTACCCCAAGGCCCTTGAATTACTTGCCTATTTCCATATCTCCATGCTTTAAAAAAAAACCTCCCTTCAAGTAGGAATGCAAGATACACCACATTCTCCTTTCTGAGTCAGATGGAGATGGTGGTCACTTCCAGGCCAACGAGACTTTCACTCAGGCTATATCCCCTTTGTCCCAGAAGAACTTATTCCCCTCTGGAAATGAGAATAAACTACTTTGACAATTAATTACCTAGAGAAGGCCAAGTGAGAGACTCAATCTTTTGAAGAACCAGTTCCTGGATCATTTTGATTTGGAGCAAAACCCTGAACTGAATCCAGAGCGAGGAAAGCCAGTATGTCGTGCTGCAGTTGCACTTCTCCAAGTGCTGCTAGCTACCAATATGTCATAGTCTGCTCAGGTTGCTATCACAAAATGCCACAGACTAGATGGCTTACACAACACATACTTGTTTCTCATTTCTTGCAATGGATACTTTGAGAATTTTCCCAGTCTTCAAGTTCTGGTTCTGGAATTGCTTAATAATTCCTTCTTTAATTTGTCTCTCTCTCCTCATACTTTACTATCAGTAGCCAGGAGTAACCAAGCCACTTTTTCAACACTTTGCTTAGAAATCTCTTCAGCTAAATATCTAATCTCATTGCTTATGTGTTCTACCTTCCACAAAACACTAGCACATAAAAACAAGTAATGGAAGTTTTTTGCCACATTATAACAAGAATCACTTTCCTCTAGTTTCCAACAACATGTTCCTCACTTCTACCTGAGATCTCACCAGAATGACCTTTAATGTCCACACTTCTATCAACAGTTTATGATTATTTGTGTATCCTCTAAGAAAACGGAAGCTTTCTCTCCCAGGTTTCCTATTTTCTTTCTGAGCCCTTATCAGAATCGCCTTTAATGTGCACCTCAAAACTCTTCCAGTGTCTACCTATTGCCCAATTCCAAAGCTGCTTCCTCATGTTTAAATGTCTGTTGCAGGGGAATCCTCTCCTTTCCCCTCCAAACACCATCTCTTCTTCCAAGCAAAGTCTCATCAGACAGGTTGGGATTTCACTCTTCTTTGTTCCGCTTTTCACAGCTCCAAAATAACAAAAGTTGCTCATTTACCACATGCAATCACACTTGTCCTTTCCTATTCAACCTAAATACTTTTCTGTGTTTAACTCTTTAGCTTGAAACTTTGCCTATATTGTTTTCAGCTTTCATCTTCCTTTCTCTCTATGAATTCTTTTTTCTTATACTTGAAAAATTAACAATAATGCTTTAATATCCAGTTCGTGTTTGAATTTCCTTATAAATATCCTTTACAGTTGGTTCGAGTCAGTGTCTAAACGAAGTCCACACACTTATATACCATACAGATAGAAAAGATTATAAAAATAAAATGCACTTAGAGTTAGCCTTTTTATCATTTTTATTGATATGTAATCAATGTACATATTTTTAAGGTACATGTGATAGTTTAATACATACAATATGTAATGATCAAATCAAGGTATTTAGAATACTATTACCTCAAACATTTATCATTTTTTTGTGTTGGTAACATTTAAAATCCTCTCTTCTAGATATTTGGTAGTATACAATAAATTATTATTAACTATAGTATCTCCACTGTGCTATTGAACACTAGAACTTATCTTTTTTTTTTTTTTTTATCAAACTGTACGTTTATACTCATGAACCAACCTTTCTTCATCCCTCCCCCTACCCTTCCCAGGCTCTGGTAACCAGCATTCTACTCTTCGTGTCTTTACTCAACAAAAAGTTGAATTACACTTCTTCAATTCAACTTTTTTAGTTCTCACATATGAGAACATGCAATATTTGTCTTTCTGTGCCTGGCTTATTCAGTTAACATAATGATCTCCAGTTGCATCTATGCTGCTAAAAATGGTTAAGATTTTGCCCGGGTACGGTGGCTTATGCCTGTAATCCCAGCACCTTGGGAGGTCAAGGCGGGCAGATCACAAGGTCAAGAGATCAAGACCATCCTGGCCAACATGTGGAAACCTCATCTCTACTAACCATACAAAACAAAAAAAAGTAGCCAGGCGTGGTGGTGTGCACCTGTAGTCCCAGCTACTTGGCAGGTGGAGGCAGGAGAATGGCTTCAGCCCAGGAGGTGGAGGTTGCAGTAAGCTGAGATCATGCCACTGCACTCCAGCCTGGGCAACAGTGTGAGGCTCCACCTCAAATATAAATAAATAAATAAATAAATGGTAGGATTTCATTTGTTTTTATGGCCTCAATTTTTTTCATCTGCATTTTTGTACTTTTCCTTGTAAAGGTTTTTCATCTCCTTGATTATGTACTCCATTGTGTATATGTACTAAATATTCTTTATCCATTCATCCACTGATGGAAACATAGGTTGATTCCATATCTTGGCTACTGTGAATAGTGCTGCAATAAACTTGGGGGTGAAGTATCCCTTTAATATACTAATTTTCTTTTCTTTGAGTAGATACCAAGTAGTGAGATTGCTGGATGGCATGGTAGCTCTCTTTTCAGTTTTTTGAGAAACTTCCATACTGTTTTCCACAATGGCTATGCTAATTTACATTCCCACCAACAGTGTAGAAGAGTCCCCTTCTTTACTTCATATTCTTGCTAGCATTTGTTATTTTATGTCTTTTTAATAATAGCCATTCTAACTGGGGTGAGATGATATCTCATTGTGGTTTTGATTTGCATTTCTCTGATGATTAGTGATGTTGAAAATTTTTTCAGATACCTGTTGGCCATTTGCATTTGAGAAATGCCTTTTCATGTTCTTTGCCTGCTTTTTAATGGGATTATTTGGTTTTTTTGCTGTTGAGTTTTTAAATTCCTTTTACATTCTGGATATTAATCCCTTGTCAGATGAAGAGTTTGTAAATTTTCCCATTCTTAGGTTGTGTGTTTACTCTGTTGATAGTTTATTTTGCTGTCCAGAAGCTTTTTAGTTTAATGTAGTCTCATTTGTCTATTGTTTTTGTTGCTGCCTGTGCTTTTGAAGTCTTAGCCATAAAATCGTTGCCAAGACCAATTTTCTAAAGTGTTTTCCTATGTTTTCTTCTAGTAGTTTTATAGTTTCGGGTTTTATGTTTGATTTTTGTGTATCGTGAGAAACAGGGGTATAGTTTTATTCCTCTGCACAGGGATATCCAGTTTTTTAACACCATTTATTGAGAAGACTGTCCTTTCCCCAATGTATGGTCTTTTTGCCTCTGCCTAAGAATAAATGGCTGCAAATATGTGGGTTTATTTCTTAGTTCTCTTTTCTGTTCCATTGATCTATATATCTGCTTTTATGCCAATACCATGCTGATTTGGTTACTATTGTTTTGTAGTATATTTTGAAGCTGGGTAGTATAAAGCTGCCAGCTTTGTTCTACTTACTTGGATTACTTTGGCTATTCAGAGTCTTCTGTGGTTCCACATAAATTTTAGGATTTTTTTCTATTTCTGTGAAGAATGTCATTGTCATTTTAATAGAGATGACATTAAATCTGTAGGTTGCTTTGGGTAGTATGGTCATTTTAACAATATTCTTCCAATCCATGAACAAGGGATGTCTTTCCACTTTTTTGTGTCCTCCTCAAGTTTTTTCATCTGCATTTTTATACTTTTCCTTGTAAAGGTCTTTCATCTCCTTGGTTAAATTTATTCCTGGGTATTTTATTTTTTGTAGCTATTGTAAATTGGATTGCTTTCTTGACTTCTTTCTTATCTAGTTTATTATTGGTATATAGAAATGCTATTGATTGGGCTGGGTGCAGTGGCTCACACCTGTAATCTCAGATTTCCTGAGGTTGGAAGTTCAAGACCAGCCTGACCAACATAGGAAACCTCATCTCTACTAAAAATACAAAATTATTTGGGCATAGTGGCATATGCCTGTAATCCCAGCTACTCAGAAGGCTAAGGCAGGAGATCACTTGAACCCAGGAGGCAGAGGTTACAGTGATCATGCCATTGCACCCCAGCCTGGGCAACAAGAATAAAACTCTGTCTCAAAAAAAAAAAATCAAAGAAAGAAAGAAATGTTACTGATTTTTGTATGTTGATTTTGTGTCCTACAATTTACTGAATTCATTTATCAGTTCTAAGAGTTTTTGATTTTTCTAAGTATAAGATTACATCTGCAAAGAGGGACAACTTGACTTCCCTTTTTCCAATTTGGATGCCTTTATTTCTTGCTCTTGCCTGACTGCTCTGGCTAGGACTTCCAGTACCATGTTGAACAACAGTGGTGAAAGTGGGCATCCTTGTCTTGTTCGAGTTCTTAGATGAAAGGCTTTCAGCTTTTTCCTATTCAGTATATGTTAGATGTGAGTTTGTCATATATGGTCTTTATTATATTGAGGTATGTTCTTTCTGTTCCTAGTTTGTTGAAAGTTTTTACCGTGAAGGATGTTGAATATTATCAACTGCTTTTCCTGCATTGATCTCTATTGATTCTTGATCTCTTTTTCATACTCCCTTTTCTTCCTTGCCTCTTAAATTTCTGTGTTCCCCAGGCATTCTTCCTTAGCTCTTACATCTTTTCACTCCAGAAGCCAATCGTTCTTCCCTTTTTGGAGGTAAGAATTTAAAAAAAAACTATAAAACCCTCTTCATAGAATCCATTTATTAAATATTTTTAGGAGCCTGTTATGTGCCACATACTGTTCTAGTTTCTGAGGACACGCCAGAGAACAAAACAAGCAAGATCCCTGTTCTCTTGGGGAAGACAATAAATAAGTTTAAATGTATACATATATAATTTCAAAAAGTGATAATTGCCATGAAGAAAAACAAAACAGGGTAATAGACTGATAAGGAAGAAAGACTTCTCTGAGATGTGATAATTGACCAGATGTTATTTAAAGCCATGACTCTAGATGAGATCACCTAGGGAGGAAAGCGAATAAAGCAGAGAAATCTGAGGACTCAGCTCTTGGGTATTTCACCTTTTCCATTGCACACCAATGGAATAAGAATAGAAACACCCAGTGAATAAGAATGAGAAGGAGGTGGCTGGTGAGATAAGAAATAAAACAGGAAAATGTATGTTGTAGAAGCCAATAATAACCCAAAAATAAATGATTCAATAAAATGAAGTAATCAACTATGTCTCATGCTGCTGAGAGGATGAATAAGATAAAAATTAAAAACTGTTTCTTGAATTTGGCAAGAAAGAGAGCTTTACCAATGAAAAGATTAGTTTCAGTGGAATCAGGGTACAAAAGTTTGAACAGAGTGTGTTCCACAAATAATGGGAGATAAAAGCATAAAGAGAGTGATTATGGAAAACTCTTAAGAGAATTACCATTAGGTAGGGAACAAGAAAATTGGGGAGGAAGTGGTCAGATGGGAGTGTGGAGTCAAGAGAGGTCGTTTTCAGGTGGGACACATTATAGCACAGTATGATGAGTAACGAGAAAACTGATGATGCAAAAAGAGAAAGTGGATTATTTCAGGAGCAAAGTCCTTAAGTAGAAGAAAGGGAACAAGATCTGGTGCACAACTAGAGTTGGATAGTGACTGAAACAATTTACCTGTTGTGATAGGAATAAAAGCAGAGCATGTGGGTAGAGATGCAGAGTAACTGGTAGCTTTGATGGTGAGAAGGTGAGTTCCTTCTCTTATGATTGTTTCTGTTTTCTCAGTTAATGAAGTGCAAAGTCATCACATTTGCAGAGTGTGTGATAAGAAAGATTGTTAGGGGTTTGAGAAGAGGAGAAGTGGAAGAAATAAGGTTGCTATGCTGTCACGGAAATTTCATTTAAAATGTGTGGTCATAGATTTAAAGTGGAGCCAGTCAGCCTGGTTGGATGTTTTCTTCCAGCTACATTTAGCTGAACCTTAGATTAAGAACTTTTGCTCCACACCCTCTCTCTGAGTGATTTCAACCACATCTATAACTTAGCCAACATTTATGTCTCCTGATTCTCAAATCTGTATCTCCAGCCTAAACCTTGTTGTTATTGTTGTTGTTGAATCTCCAAACTCCTATCTAAAGATTTCTCAACTTAAAGTTTCCCACATAGCCTGAAACACGACGTATCTAAAGCTAAAATATTTTAAAATCACCTCCTATAAAGCTCTGCTAATGACACCATGCTCATGAGATACCTAAAGGAAATGGAAGTCCTATATTTCTTCATTGCACACTATACTCCTTCACCTCCAAACTGTCAGAGAATCTAATAGATCCTACTTTCATGGTATCTTGCATATCTGTGCTCTCCAATTTCACCATCATTGGCATAAATTCAGTCCTTCATCACTTTTCACCTGAATTCCTGCAACAATCCCGTCTCTTTGATGCCAGTTTATCCCCACTTCAATACATCTTCATGCTGCATCTAGGCTTTTCTATGGAAAAATGCAAATTTCATCACCTTACACCCTTACATAAATATTTCAAAAGTTATCTTTAGCTCAAAAAGTAAAATTCACATAGAATCCTTCAAGGTGGCTAGGCACGGTGGTTCATGCCTGTAATCCCAGCACTTTGGGAGGCCAAGGCGGGCAGATCACTTGAGGTCAGGAGTTTGTGACCAGCATGGCCAACATGGTGAAACCTTGTCTCTATTAAAAATACAAAAAAAAAAAATTAGCCAGACTTGGTGATGCACACCTGTAATCTCAGCTACTCGGGAGGCTGAGGCAGGAGAATCGCTTGAACCAGGGAGGGGGAAGTTTAAGCCTCCCAGCTGAGATCATGCCACTGCACTCCAGCCTGGGTAACAGAGCAAGACTCCAACTCAAAAAAAGGAAAAAAAAAAAAAAAAAAGAATGCTTCAAGGTGTGATGTTAACTATCCTGTGGCCTAATATCCTGTCAATCTGCCTCACTGGCCTTTTAGCCATCCCAAATTACAGTTTTCCATACCTCATGTTGCATCATACTGATATACTATCATCACATCCTTCATTTGAAAAATTATCTTCCCATCTACTATTACTCCTGGACCTGCCTCTGAAACTCCATTTTAACACCTACTACAAGCGAATGGTCCTGGTCCTCCAACCATTTTTAGATACCCTTCTTATGAACTCCCACAGTACCCTATATATACTTACACTCATTTATCACACTCACCTCATTTGATCCCACATCTCTTACAGCTACCTCTATGTTTCTCTAACCCATCAAAAAGTGGTCAACAGTCACTGCCACCCTTTCCTCTATCCCTTTATATTTGGAACATATTTAAATTTGTCTTTTCATCTTGGCTATAATAGCAAAATAACTCTCAATAAAATCACAGACATCTTCAATATGGCCATAAACAATGGTCCATCCTTAGTCCTCATCTTACTGACCTAACACTGTGCAGCTTGATATATAGCTCCTTTCTTCTTTTTATTTTGAGATGGATTCTCACTCTGTTGCCCAGGCTAGAGTGCAGCGGTGTGCCTTGGCTCACTGCAACCTCCACCTCCCAAGTTCAAGTGATTCCCCTGCCTCAGCCTACCGAGTAGCTGGGATTACAGGCATGTGGCTATCACACTCAGCTAATTTCTGTATTTTTAGTAGAAATGGGGTTTTGCCACGTTGGCCAGGTTGGTCTTGAACTCCTGACCTTAGGTGATCTGACCACCTTGGCCTCTAAAAGTGCTGGGATTACAGGTGTGAGCCGCTGCATCTGGCCAACTCTTTCCTTCTTAAAACATTTTCTTCTCTTGGCTTCTAGATGGCAGTTTTTCTTGGTTCTCCTATGTTGACAGCAGCTACTGTTCCACCACCTTTGCTGGTTCTACTTATCAGCCTGACCTCTAAAACCTGGAGTGCTCTTTTCTATGCTCCTCTACTCACTTTCTATGTGAACTCATCAATTTTATAGCTTTAGATAACACCCACAAGAATAGCCATGCCCAAGTAAGTATCCTGGCCTAAACAACTAACCTGCATTCTAGACTAGGATGCCCAACTGCCTGGTAAACATATGCACTATGATATCTAATAAGCAGTTTACCTAATTCCTTCAGCAATCTTTCCCATTTCAGCAGATGGAAATTTCATTCTTCCAGTAGCTCAAGCCAAAAAGCTTGGAGTCACACTTGACTCCTCTCTTTTACACCTCAGATTCAACTCATCAGCAAATCTTGTAAGATATGCCTTCAAAATACATCCAGAATCCAACCACTTTTTACATATCACCTTGTTCAGCTCCATTCTCACTCGCCTAGATTTTTAATAATACCCTTCCCAACACCTCTCAGCTTCCATCCTTGTTTCTCTTCAAACAATGGGATTCCTTGAAAACAACATCTATTGGCCAGGCACAGTGGCTCACGCCTGTAATCCCAATACTCTGGGAGGCCCAGGTGGGCAGATCATGAGGTCAAGAGATCGAGACCATCCTGGCCAACATGGTGAAACTCTGTCTCTACTAAAAAAATACAAAAATTAGCTGGGGGTGGTGGTGCGCACCTGCAGTCCCAGCTACTCAGGAGGCTGAGGCAGGAGAACCGCTTGAACCCAGGAGGCAGAGGTTGCAGTGAGCCAAGATCGCACCACTGTACTCCAGCCTGGCATGTGGTGACAGAGCAAGACTCTGTCTCAAAAAAAAAAAGAAAAAAGAAAACAACTTATATCATGTCCCTTCTCTGTACAGAATCCCCAAATTATTCCCATATCAGTGTCATTACAAGGCCCTACATAGTCTATTCCCTATACCTTCCTAAACTCATCAATAAAAATTATCCACAATATTCCACTTCAGCTGCACTGACCAAGTGTGGTCCTGCCTCAATCCCTTTACTCCTGACGCTTCTTCCTTCCTTGAATGTTTTTTCCTGAGGATATCCATGTTTACTTCCTCACTTCATCCACATCTCTGCCACTTTCTCAGAGAGGCCTTATTTGACTATTCTCTACTATACTTATCATTTTCTTCATATTATTTATATGTTTATTTATTTATTTTCTCTTATTCCCTTATAATGTAAGCAATATCAAGACAAGTACTTTATTTTATTCACTGGTATATCCCCAGCACTAGAATGGTGCCAAGCACTCAATAGATGTTCAATAATTAAATCAAGTGGATTTAAATACTGGTGTGCTTATATGTCTCTCTCACTAGAATCTATGTTCTTTTAAAATAAGGACCACATTTTATTCCATTTTGAATCCCCTTTGCCTAGCACAATGCCTAGTAAGTATGCAATCTGTTTATGAATAAGTGTATAAATGAGTATACAACTTAACAGCAAGCATGAGAATGTTCAGTAGCTCTCAGGAAAGATGGTTAACAAAAAGTTGGGACTGTCATTGAAGTGAAAAGAGAACAAGTCTCTTGAAATAACCTGGGCTCTAGAGATGATAGGAGACTCAGACCTTTGGAGTCTGAGTCTTTGGATTCCCTTGGCCAGAGCAATGATTTCCCATATGGACCTCCAACAAAGCCACATCTTCTAGGACAAAGACAAGTGTGTCTTTGTCTCCTGGAACACAGCTTAGAGGATGTCTGGAGTCCCTGCTACCATGCGACTACCACATGATATCTGAGACTGAAGAAAACACTGCACAAGATAGAACCAGGAAATAGAGAAACCAAATCTTGAAGGCACTGCTTGAGCTCTGGATTAAGTACTGCCTTAATTTAGTCTACTCCCTAGAATTTTTTAATTATGTAAGTCAATAACATTGTTTTTTGCTTAAGCTGGTTTGAACTGTGGATTTTGTCACCTGCTACAGAAAGAAAAAAAAAAAAACTTGACTTATTCTAGATCTTTAAAAAACTAGATTCCTGCAACCCATTGTGAGACATCCTGAATGATTATGTCTAGGCCTTGAAATCTATATTTTAACAACATCCCCAACAGAAGCTTTTAGGTTCTGGGTTATGAGCAGCAGAAATAAAAGTCTAGCAGAGCCAAAATAAAAATAATTAAAAAGACATTAGAAAGGGAAAAAAAAAAGGACATTAGGCAGCTTACATAATCAAAGAAGTGTTAAGGAGGTATACCAGTATGGAAAGGCAGGCTTGCAGCTACACGGCCAAGAACAAAGCCCAAAAATCATGATGTCAAACTCATCCTGTGAAGCAGTCATAGGTGCTACCAAAAAGCACCAAACATTATGGCTTGTACAACTGCCCCGAAGAGCTTAATCTTGAAGAAACCACTGCTTCCTCTAGCATTACTACCACTGCTACCCTGCTATATAACCTAGTGATCCAGTGTAACCTATATACCCTAGTGATCCAATTCCCATGTGCCAAAGGTTAGAACAAACTGAAAGGATACCAAAACCCGGCAGAGACTCAACAAGAAAAGAAAACTTCAGGCCAATATCCATGATGAACATAGATGCAAAAATCTTCAATAAAATACTGGCAAGCCGATTGCAACAGCACATCAAAAAGCTTATCCACCATGATCAAGTAGGATTCATCCCAGGGATGCAAGGCTGGTTCAACATATGCAAGTCTATAAACGTAATTCACCACATAAACAGAACCAAAGACAAAAACCACATGATTATCTCAATTGATGCAGGGAAGGACTTTGACAAAATTCAACAGCCCTTTATGCTAAAAACCCTCAATAAACTAGGTATTGATGGAACGTATCTCAAAATAATAAAAGCTATTTATGACAAACCAACAGCCGATATCATACTGAATGGGCAAAAATTTCCCTTGGAAATCTGGCACTAGACAAGGATGCCCTCTCTCACCACTCCTATTCAGTATAGTACTGGAAGTTCTAGCCAGAGCAATCAGGCAAGAAAAAGAAATAAAAGCTATTCAAATAGGAAAGGAGGAAGTCAAATTGTCTCTATTTGCAGATGACATGATTGTATATCTAGAAGACCCCATCGTCTCAGCCCAAAGTCTCCTGAAACTGATAAGCAACTTCAGCTAAGTCTCAGGATACAAAATCAATGAGCAAAAATCACAAGCATTCCTATACACCAATAACAGACTAAAAGAGAGCCAAATCAAGAACGAACTGCCATTCACAATGACTACAAAGAGAATAAAATACCTAGGAATACAACTAACAAGAAAGGTAAAGGACCTCTTCAAGGAGAACTACAAACCACTGCTCAATGAAATAAGAGAGGACACAAACAGATGGAGAAACATTCCATGTTCATGGTTAGGAAGAATCAATATTGTGAAAATGGCCATACTGCCCAAAGTAATTTACAGATTCAACGCTATCCCCATTAAGCTACCAATGACCTTCTTCACAGAACTGGAAAAAAACCACCTTAAACTTCATATGGAACCAAAAGAGAGCCTGCATTGCCAAGTCAATTCTAAGCAAAAAGAACAAAGCGGGAGGCATCACACTACCGGACTTCAAACTATACTACAAGGCTACAGTAATCAAAACAGCATGGTACTGGTACCAAAACAGAGATATAGACAAATGGAATAGAACAGAGGCCTCAGAGGCAACACAACGTCTCTACAACCATCTGATCTTTGACAAACCTGACAAAAACAAGCAATGGGGAAAGGATTCCCTGTTTAATAAACGGTGTTGGGAAAACTGGCTAGCCATGTGCAGAAAGCAGAAACTAGACCCCTTCCTGACACCTTCCACTAAAATTAACTCCAGATGGATTAAAGACTTAAACATAAGACTAACACCATAAAAACCCTAGAAGAAAATCTAGGCAAAACCATTCAGAACATAGGTGTAGGCAAGGACTTCATGACCAAAACACCAAAAGCATTGGCAACAAAAGCCAAAATAGACAAATGGGACCTAATCAAACTCCACAGCTTCTGCACAGCAAACGAAAGTCATTAGAGTGAATCAGCAACCAACAGAATGGGAGAAAATTTTTGCAGTTTACCCATCTGACAAAGGGCTGATGTCCAGAATTTACAAAGAACTAAAACAGATTTACAAGAAAAAAACAAACAAGCCCATTCAAAAGTGGGCAAAGCATATGAACAGACACTTTACAAAAGAAGACATACATGAGGCCAACAAACATGAAAAAATGCTCATCATCACTGGTCATTAGAGAAATGCAAAGCAAAACCACATGAGATACCATCTCACGCCAGTTAGAACGGTAATCATTAAAAAATCTGGAGACAACAGACGCTGGAGAGGACGTGGAGAAATAGGAACACTTTTACACTGTTGGTGGGAGTGTGAATTAGTTCAACCATTCTGGAAGACAGTGTGGCGATTCCTCAAGGACCTAGAAATAGAAATTCCATTTGACCCAGCAATCCCATTACTGGGTATATATCCAAAGGATTATAAATCGTTCTACTATAAGGACACGTGCACACGAATGTTCATTGCAGCACAGTTTACAATAGCAAAGACCTGAAACCAACCCAAATGCCCATCGATGATAGACTGGACAGGGAAAATGTGACACATATACACCATGGAATATTACGCAGTCATAAAAAACGATGAGTTCGTGTCCTTTATAGGGACATGGATGAAACTGGAAGGCATCATTCTCAGCAAACTGACACAGGAGCAGAAAATCAAACACCACATGTTCTCACTCATAGGTGGGTGTTGAACAATGAGAACACATGGACACAGGGAGGGGAGCACTATACACTGGGGTCTGCTGGAGGGAAACAGGGGAGGGACAGTGGGGGGTGGGCAGTTGGGGGGGAGGGCATGGGGAGAAATGCCAGATATAGGTGAGAGGGAGGAAGGCAGAAAATCACACTGCCACGTGTGTACCTATGCAACAATCTTGCATGTTCTTCACATGTACCCCAAAACCTAAAATGCAATTAAAAAAAGGAACAAATTGAAAGGAAATTATTATCCTCACATGTCCTAGGAATTTGACATAATATATGGCATACTTACTGAAAAGCTGGTAAGGAAAAGTTTTTAGAATCTTATGGTAAAATTAAACAAGAAACCCTGTTTCTATAATCTGTTGTCTCTTTACTATAAGGGTAAAAAATTTTCCTCTCCTTTCCCAGGAACATTTGTTCTCAGCAATGCTATTCAAATAATTCCAGCCAAATAATTGGTCCCATTTTTGATGATCCATTGCCTTGCATTGCTATTTGTCTATATTTCCTCACAGTCTTAACATTCTGAAAAAAGTGAGTTTGACCTCCTCATTAAGCTCACTACTATGGCGTATGACTCGCATGCTTCCTGCTTCTTTCAACAAGCAACCTGTTACCCACTATCAGCTTTAAGCCAGAAACATGCTGAAAATCCTCAGGAATGGGTCAGATCAAGAATGATGACTTTTTAGGCCCTTTTGCCACAACAAAATTTGTTTCTCAGTGCAGCATCTAAAAGGGTATGCAAGAAAATGATTCCTCTACTGGGACAGCCAACAAAGTCCCAGCAGAGGAATCATTTTCTTACACACCCTTTTATGCACACTGACCCACATGCTGATTAGTAACCTGCAAGCACTTCCTCGATCACTGACAATACCTTTGGCTATAACCACTGCCTCTACCCTATACCTCATTTGTATATTGCATAGTATCATTGGTGGACACTGTTACAATCCCCCTTTCCCGTTCGACAGTTTATTTCAGTGGCTCCCACACACAGCTAAGGCTCTGAATCATTTTCTGTCTGTTTTTCCATTGCACAACCTCAGAGGAGGGCTTTGCGAGTGTTTGATGGGGGCTTTTACCCTCACCTTGGCTGCATTCCTTTGGAACACTGCTAAAAGATACCCCTCCTGAGCACTGAGCCGGTACCAGCCTTTTGTCTCTTTTCTCATCTTTGCTCTCTGAGTCCTAGGCCTTCCTCCAATAGTCTCTTTTGTTATGTTTGGGTTTTATTACTTCATGTGTAATTATATTTGCATAGTTCTTTTCTGGTAGCAAGAGCAAGGGTAGGTCTCCTTTATCCAAAAACCTGTGCCCCCTTAGAGACCTATAGGGGGCTCGGGATATTCTATGAGCACATTTCATATCCTACTTTAATTAAACTG
Organism: Sapajus apella; assembly: GCF_009761245.1. NCBI lineage: Eukaryota > Metazoa > Chordata > Mammalia > Primates > Cebidae > Sapajus > Sapajus apella. The sequence continues at coordinate 8,834,999 of NW_022436969.1, read as the reverse complement.
CAAGATATATTTGATATTTCAAACCGTAGAGACAGAGGTATCTAAGAGACTTCTTAGTTATTTTCCCCCATAAGAAAGTAGAAATTCAGAAAGGGAAGTTATTTTCTCAGAGATAAATAGCTACTGACAAACAAATCTGGAACTAGAACCCAAATTCAGAATACTTTCTTCTTTACTAATCTGAATTTTCTTCTAGACTTTTTCCTTTTTTGACCACGTGTAAACTTTCTGTAAAAGATTGTCTTTGTGTAGTTACTTAATGGGTGATTTAATGACAGGGAAGGAAGAATGGAAATATCCAATAAGGCTTTATACAATTATGTGGTAGACAAAGACGTCCATATTCTATTCCATAGAAACTGTTTTTTCCTTTTTCTTTTTCTTTGCTTCTAACACACCAAGCACATATAGAACCTGTTAATATGCTCCCCAACAGAGCAAAAGAAATTTTGCATATCTAATTAAGTTAACAATTCCGAGGTGGGAGATTATCCTGGAGTATATGAAGGGGCCCATGTAATAATAAAGGACCTTACAAGTGAAAGAGGAAGGCAAGAGAGTCAGAATCAGAGAACAAGATGTGACAGCAGAAACAATATTGGAGAGATGGGATGTGAGGACTCAAATCCCTCATCATTGGCTTTAAAGATAAAAGCACAAGACAAAAACTGTGGGGCAGCCACTATAAACTGAAAAGGCAAGGAAATGTATTCTCCATGTCTTTCTAGAAGGAATGCAATCCTGACAATATCTTTATTTTAACCCAATGAACTCACTTTTGGACTTTTGACTCCAGAACTGTAAGGAGTAAATTTGTATTGTTTTAAGCCAACATGTTTGTGGTAATTTGTCACAGCAGTAGTAGGAAATATGGTTTCAGAAATAAATTTAATATAAAACAACAATAATAATGGCTATTTAGCATTTTATGTGTGGCAGGTATTATGCTATACCCATGGTGTCCATTCCCTCATTAAGTCCTTGGAAAAATTCCAAGGGCAGATAATGTTATTATTCCCCTGTTATGGTTGAGGAAAACGAGAATTTTCTCACTTGCCCAGACACTCATTAGTAACTATCAGAGTGAAGACTCTGACTGTCAAATTTTCAAGTGCATATTCTTAACTGTCATGCTATATTTTCTCCTTAAAAATATTATTTGATCCATTTTGTAAAGAAAAGAGTATCCAAGAGTCCCATAGTTGTCTTTTTCTTCAAGATATGATGAAGTAACCAACACCAGGTTAACCCTAGCACAACCTAAGGAAAACATGAAATGACTGTTTTCAGTTATTGGGCATCAGGCAGCACAATACTGTGATCAGCAAGAAAAGGGAAACAAATGGGAGAGTCCTATAATCATCCTGGATTTCTGTCTGAAGACAATTATTTTTACCGTGATTTGGAGAGTAGGATACCAAGCTGAGGATAGCAGTCTTTATGAATTGAGACAGAATCAGAATTCAGAAACACTGAAGAACAAGGTACCAAAAAGAAGTCTTTTGTACAAGGTCTATGTACAGAAAGACTTCCAGAAATATGCACAGGGGTTCTCTTGAGTCATTTCTGAATATCAAGTCACACTTGCCTAAAGTTAAATTTCATAAAGCATGGCAAAGAGTGACTAGAGAACAATAAGCTGAAAATATCTGATTGCAAAAGGGCTGGGAAATGTTTGCGTTCTAACCATTAGAATGGGGAGTTCTTGTTAAATATGTGGGCATTCAGTAGACATCCAGAAAGGTGATACATTAATGACAGAACTAAACTAAGCTTAGAATAAGGCTTTTCTAAAAACATTCTAAAAAAGCTTATAAAGAATTCTCAAAAATGATCCAGATATGTGCAAATAATTTAAATGGCTGCTGAACAAATCCCAACACTCTTTAAGGAATATAAAAAAATATGGTAAGGGACTGGACATGGTAGCTCACACCTGTAATGCCAGAACTTTGGAAGGTTAAGGCAGGCAGATTGCTTGAGTCCTGGAGTTCCAAACCATTCTGGGCAACATGGCCAAACCCTATCTCTATAAAAAGTGCAAAAATTAGCCAGGTGTCGTGGTGCATGCCTGTAGTCCCAGCTACTCAAGAGGCTGAGGTGGGAGGATAGCTTAAGCCTGGCGGGTGGAGGTTGCAATGGGTCGAGATCACACCACCGCACTCCAGCCTGGGGGAAAGCAAGACCCTATCTCAAAAGCAAAACAAACAAACAAACAAAAAACCAGTATGCTACAATGTAAAAATCACAATGTCCAACATTAGTCAAAAATTACTAAACATGTCAAGAAGGAAGAAAATGTGACCCATTTCAGAAGAAAAATTGATCAGTTGAAATAGACCTAAAAATGACAGAATTATAAGACAAGGAATTTAAGATAGCTGTTATATATATATGAAAGTATTTAAAGAAAAGCAGGAACCTAACAAGAAGATAAAATAAATAAATTAAATGAAATGAAAACTCCCAAAGAAGAGAAAATAAGTCTTCAATATGAAAAATTCCCTAGGTGGGATGAGGAGCAGAATAGACCCTGCAGAAGAAAACATCAATAAACTTGAAGTACAGCAATAGAAGCTACCCAAACTAAGTACAAAAAAAAGACAGACAAAAAACCAAAACAAAACAAAGCCTCAATCATCTTTGTGACAATATTGAATGGGCTAACCTGTGTAACTGAATTCTTAGAATAAGGGTTTAGGGATGTGAAAAATGTGATGAAATCATGGCCAAAATTTTGTAAAATGTTATGAAAACTCTAAGCATACAGATGCAGGAAGCTCAATGAACACCAAAGAGAATAAACAAAGAAAACTATTCCAAGGTATATCATAATCAAATAGCTAAAAAAAAAGTGACTAATAGAAAATTTTAAAAGCCACTGGGGAAAAAAAGACATAGTACATACAAATGAATAAAGATTTCGGAAGCAGATTTCTTGACAGAAACTATGCAAACCAGAATATAACAAATGGCATTTTTAAACTTTAATAAAATGAAAGAAAACTATTAACCATTTACAGCAAAAAATGTCCTTCAAAAATGAAGACAAAATAAAGAGCTCATAAGAGACAAAAGCTGAGACGATATCCAGTAGATATACACTAAAAGTTTCTCACACTGAAAGAAAATAATATCTGATGGAAACTTGAATCTACACAAGGGTATAAAGATTGTCAAAAAGGATAAATAAATGATTAAATATAAAGGATACTTCCTCTTTTATTAATTTTTTAAATATATATGTTATTGCACTTTAGGTTCTGGGGTACGTGTGAAGAATATGCAGGGTTGTTGCATAGGTAGATAGATACATGGCAATGTGGCTTGCTACCTCCATCCCCCCATCACCTATATCTGGCATTTCTCCCCATGTTATCCCTCCCCAACCTCCCTAGCCCCCGCTGTCCCTCACCGATTACCCTCCAACAGACCCCAGTGTGTGATGCTCCCCTCCGTGTCCACGTGCTCTCATTGTTCAACACCCGCCTATGAGTGAGAACATGCGGTGCTTGATTTTCTGTTCTTGTGTCAGTTTGCTGAGAATGATGGTTTCCAGAGTCATCCATGTCCCTACAAAGGACGTGAACTCATTGCTTTGTATGGCTGCATAGTATTCCATGGTGTGTATGTGCCACACTTTCCTCGTCCAGTCTATCATCGATGGGCATTTGGGTTGGTTCCAGGTCTTTGCTATTGTAAACAGTGCCACAATGAACATACGTGTGCATGTGTCTTTATAATAGAACGATTTATAATCCTTTGCATATATATCCAGTAATTGGATTGCTGGGTCAAATGGAATTTCTATTTCTAGGTCCTTGAGGAATCGCCACACTATCTTCCACAATGGTTGAAATAATTTACACTCCCATCAACAGTGTAAAAGTGCCATTTCTCCACATCCTCTCCAGCATCTGTTGTCTCCAGATTTTTTAATCATCTTGATTCTAATTGGCATGAGATGGTATCTCATGTAGTTTTGATTTGCATTTCTCTAATGACCAGTGATAATGAGCATTTTTTCATATGTTTGTTGGCCTCATAAAAGTCCTTCTTTTGAAAAGTATCTGTTCACATCCTTTGCCCACATTTGAATCGGTCTGCTTGTTTTTTTCTTGTAAATCTGTTTTAGTTCTTGTAGATTCTGGATATTAGTCTTTGTCAGATGGGTAGATTGCAAAAATTTTTTCCCATGATGTTGGTTGCCAGTTCACTCTAATGATTGTTTCTTTTGCTGTACAGAAGCTCTAGAGTTTAATTAGATCCCATTTGTCTATTTTGGCTTTTGTTGCCATTGCTTTTGTTTTAGTCACGAAGTCCTTGCCTATGCCTATGTCATGGATGGTTTTGCCTAGGTTTTCTTCTAGGGTTTTTATGGTTTTAGGTCTTATGTTTAAGTCTTTAATCCATCCAGAGTTAAGTGTAGTGTAAGGTGTCAGGAAGGGGTCTAGTTTCTGCTTTCTGCACATGGCTAGCCAGTTTTCCCAACATCATTTATTAAACAAGGGATCCTTTCCCCATTACTTGTTTTTGTCATGTTTGTCAAAGATCAGATGGTTGTAGATGTGTGGCGTTGCCTCTGAGGCCTCTGTTCTGTTCCATTGGTCTATATCTCTGTTTTGGTACCAGTACTATGCTGTCTTGATTACTGTAGACTTGTAGTATTAGTTTGAAGTCACATAGCGTGATGCCTCCAGCTTTGTTCTTTTTGCTTAGGATTGTCTTGGCTATGTGGGCTTTTGGATCCATATGAAGTTTAAGGTGGTTTTTTCCAGTTCTGTAAAGAGTGTCATAGGTAACTTGATGGGGGTAGCATTGAATCTATAAATTACTTTGGGCAGTATGGCCGTTTTCACAATACTGATTCTTCCTAACCATGAGCATGGAATGTTTTTCCACCTGTTTATGTTCTCTCTTACTTCCTTGAGCAGTGGTTTGTAGTTCTCCTTGAAGTGGTCCTTTACATCCTTTGTTAGTTGTATTCCTAGATATTTTATTCTCTTTGTAGCAATTGTGAATGGCAGTTCATTCTTTAAGTCTGTTATTGGTGTATAGGAATGCCTGTGATGTCTGCACATTGATTTTGTACCCTGAGACTTTGCTGAAGTTGCTTATCAGTTTAAGGAAATTTGGGGCTAAGATGGCGGAATCTTCTAACAATCCAATCATGTTGTCTGCAAATAGAGACAATTTGACTTCCTTCTTTCCTAATTGAATACACTTTATTTCTTTTTCTTGCCTGATTGCTCTGGCTAAAACTTCCAATACTATGTTGAATAGGAGTGGTGAGAGAGGGCATCCTTTTCTAGTGTCAGATTTCAAAAAAATGTTTCCATTTTTTGCCCATTCAGTAAGATATTGGCTGTTGGTTTGTCATAAATAGCTTTTGTTATTTTGAGATACATCCCATCAATACCTAGTTTATTGAGGGTTTTTAGCATAAAGGGCTGTTGAATTTTATTGAAGGCCTTCTCTGCATCTACTGAGATAATCATGTGGTTTTTGTCTTTGGTTCTGTTTATGTGGTGGATTACGTTTATAGACTTGCATATGTTCAACCAGGCTTGCATCCCAAAAATGAAGCCTACTTGATCGTGATGGATAAGCTTTTTGATGTGCTGTTGGAATCAGTTTGCCAGTATTTTATTGAACACTTTTGTATCTATATTCATCATGGATATTGGACTGAAGTTTTCTTTTTTTGTTGAGTCTCTGCCAGGTTTTGGTATCAGGATGATGTTGGTCTCATAAAACAATTTGGGAAGGATTCCCTATTTTTGGATTGTTTGGAATAGTTTAAGAAGGAGTGGTACCAGCTCCTCTTTGTATGTCTGGTAGAATTCGGCTGTGAACCCATCTGGTCCTGGGCTTTTTTTGGTTGGTAGGCTATTAATTTCTGCCTCAACTTCAGACCTTGTTATTGGTCTATTCAGCATTTCGACTTCTTCCTGGTTTAGGCTTGGGAGGGTGCAAGTGTTCAGGAATTTATCCATTTCTTCCAGGTTTACTGGTTTATGTGCATAGAGTTGTTTGTAGTAATCTCTGATGGTGGTTTGTATTTTTGTGGAATCAGTGGTGATATCCCTTTATCGTTTTTTACTGCATCTGTTTGATTCTTCTCTCTTTTCTTTCTTATTAATCTGGCAAGCAGTCTCTCTATTTTATTGATATTTTCAAAAAGGCAGCTCCTGGATTTATTGATTTTTTGGAAGGGTTTTTTGTGTCTCTATCTCCTTCAGTTCTGCTCTGACCTTATTTATTTCTTCTCTTCTGTTAGCTTTTGAGTTTTTTTGATCTTGCTCCTCTAGCTCTTTCAATTATGATGATAGGGTGTCGATTTTAGATCTTTCGTTGCTTCTAATGTGGGCATTTATTGCTATAAATTTTCCTCTAGACACTGCTTTAAATGTGTCCCAGAGATTCTGGTATGTTGTGTCTTTGTTCTTGTTGGTTTCAAAGAACATCTTTATTTCTGCCTTCATTTCATTGTTTATCCAGTCAACATTTAAGAGCCAGTTGTTCAGTTTCCATGAAGTTTTGCAGTTCTGAGTTAGTTTCTTAATCCTGAGTTCTAATTTGATTGCACTGTGGTCTGAGAGACTGTTATGATTTCCATTCTTCTGCATTTGCTGAGGAGTGATTTACTTCCAATTATGTGGTCAATTTTAGAGTAGGTGTGATGAGGTGCTGAGAAGAATGTATATTCTGTGTATCTGGGGTGGAGAGTTCTGTAGATGCCTATTAGAGGTTTGCTTGGTCCAGATCTGCGCTCAAGTCCTGAATATCCTTATTAATTTTTTATCTCATTGATCTGTCTAATATTGATAGTGGAGTGTTAAAGTCCCCCATAGTTATTGTGTGGGAGTCTAAGTCTTTTTGTAGGTCATTAAGAACTTGCTTTATGTATCTGGGTGCTCCTGTTTTGGGTGTGTATATATTTAGGATGGTTAGCTCTTCTTGTTGCATTGATCCTTCTACCATTATGTAATACCCCCTCTTTGTCTCTGTTGATCTTTATTAGTTTAAAGTCAATTTTATCAGAGACTAGGACTGCAACTCCTGCTTTTTTTTTGCTCTTCATTTGCTCGGTAAATCTTCCTCCATCTCTTTATTTTGAGCCTATGTGTGTCCTTGCATATGAGATGGGTTTCCTGGATACAGCACACTGATGGGTTTTGACTTTTTATCCAATTTGCCAGTCTGTATCTTTTGCTTGGGGCATTTAGCCTATTTACATTTAAGGTTAATACTGTTATGTGTTAATTTGATCCTGCTAGTTGGCTGTTTTGCCCATTAGTTGATGCAGATTCTTCATTGTGTTAATGCTTTTACCATTTGGTACATTTTTGGATTGGATGGTACTGGTTATTCCTTGTTTAGTGCTTCTTTCAGGAGCCCTTGGAAGGCAGGCCTGGTGGTGATGAAATCTCTCAGCAATTGCTTGTTCATAAAGGACTTTTTTGCTCCTTCACTTATGAAGCTTAGTCTGGCTGCATATGAAATTCTAGGTGGAAAGTTCTTTTTTTTAAGGATGTTGAATATTGGCCCCCACTCTCTTCTGCCTTGTAGGGTTTCTGCTGAGAGATCTGCTGTGAGTCTCATGGGCTTCCCTTTGTGGGTAACCCGACCTTTCTCTCTGGCTGCCCCTACCATTTTTTCTTTCATTTCAACCCTGGTGAATCTGACGATTATGTGCCTTGGGGTTGCTCTTCTTGAGGAATATCATTGTGGTGTTCTCTGTATTTCCTGGACTTGAATATTGGCCTGCCTTGTTAGGTTGGGGAAGTTCTCCTGAATAATATACTAAAGAGTGTTTCCAGCTTGGATTCATTCTCTCCATCACATTCAGGTACCCCTATCAAACATAGATTAGGTCTTTTCACATAATCCCATATTTCTTGGAGGCTTTGTTCATTTCCTTTCACTCTTTTTTCTCTAATCTTGCCTTCTCATTTTATTTCATTGAATTGATCTTCAGTCTCTGATATCGCTTCTTCTGCTTGGTCAATTCGGCTACTGAAACTTGTGTATGGTTTGCGAAGTTCTCATGTTGTGTTTTTCAGCTCCATCAGGTCATTTATATTCTCTCTAAGCTGTTTATTCTCGTTAGTGTTTCATCAAACCTTTTTTCAAGATTCTTAGTTTCTTTGCTTTAGGTTAGACCTTGTTCTTTTAGCTCAGATAAGTTTGTTATTACCCACCTTCTGAAACCTGTTTCTGTCAATTCATCAGACTCATTCTCAATTCAGCTTTGCTCCCTTACTTGTGCGGAGCTGTGAGCCCTTGGAGGAGGAGAGGCGTTCTGGTTTTGGGTGTTTTCATCCTTTTTGTGCTGGTTTCTTCTCATCTTTGTGAATTTATCTAACTGTGGTCTTTGTAGTTGGTGACTTTCAGATAGGGTCTCTGAGTGGACATCCTTTTTGTTGATGATGTAGTTATTTCTTTCTGTTTTTTAGTGTTCCTTCTAACAGTCAGTCCCCTCTGCTATAGGACTGCTGGAGGTCCACTCCAGACTCTGGTTGCCTGGGGATCACCTGCAGTGGCTGCAGAACAGTAAGGATTTCTGCCAGTTTCTTCTGTTGTCTTTGTCCCAGAAGGATACCCACCAGATGTCAGCCTGGGCTGTCCTTTATGTGTCTCTTTGGATATACAGGGGTCGGGGAGGTGCTTGAGGAGATACTCTGTCCCTTATAGGAGCTCAAGTGCTGAGCTGTGAGTTCTGTTGTTCTGTTCAGAGCTGCTGGGCAGGTATGTTTAAGTCTGCTGCAGCAGAACTCATAACCACCTTTTTTCCCAGGTGCTCTGTCCTGGGAAGGTGGGGCTTTCTTTATAAATTCCTGACATGCTGCTGCCCAGCAAGGAGGGAGCTTAGTCACAGTCTGCCAGCAGAGGCATTGCAGAGCTGCCGTGGGCTCTGCCCAGCTGCTGTGTGAACTTCCTTGTGGTTTTGTTTATAGATATATAGTTATAACTGCCTTGGTAATGATGATCTGCCTCAGTAATGGCAGACTGCCTCTGTAATGGCAGACTGCCTCAGTAGAGGTGGACTGCCTCAGTATTGGCAGATCCCCTTCCTCCCACAGAGATGTACCATCCCGGGTCCAGCTGAGTTTGCTGTGAAACTCTCAATCCAGAGCTTTTCAGATTGCTGGACTTTGTGGGGGCGGGGCCCGCTGAGCCAGATCACCTGGCTTCCTGTTTCAGCCCCCTTTTTTGCAGTTGAATGGGCGGCTCTGTCTCTTAGGCTTTCCATTTGAAACAGTCGCCCAGATTTGTGTGACTTTTTGTGCGGAGACCCGTTGCACTGGCTGAAACAGCCATGCTGCAGACTCATGGTGCTTTTCAGCCTGGGAATCTCCTGGTCTGTGGGCAGTAATAACTTGTTTGGAAATGCGGTGATCACTCACCCTCTGTGTTGTTCTCACTGGGGACTGTACTCCAGAGCTGTTCCTATTTGGCCATCTTGGATCCCTCTATTAATTTATTTCTTAGTAGAGATGTGGTCTCACTATGTTGCCCAGGCTGGTCTCAAACTCATGGGCTCAAGCAATCTTCCTGCCTCAGTCTTCCAAAGTGCTGGGATTACAGATGTATGCCACTGTACCTCATTCTTTATTAATTTCTTCAAAAGATAATTGAACTAAAGCAAAAAAAAACAAAACTACATATTTGGGGAATGTAATATATGCAAAAGTAAAATGTATGACAACTGCACAAAGGCCAATAGGAAAGAAATATAATTATACTTTTAAAAAGATCTTACATTATATATGAGATAAAATAATGTCAAGCTAGACTGCCACAACTTAGAGATGCATAGGAAACACTAAAGCAACCACTAAAAAATAAAACAGAATGCAGCAAAATAAAGATAAAGCAGAATTTTTACAAATATGCACTTACTTCAAAATAAGTCAGGGAAAGAGGAAAAATGGTACAAAGAACCTGGAACATACAGAACAAATAGAAAACAAATAGCAATATGGAGGGACACAGAGTTTGAGAGACTGGTGGGACACAGGCAAGAATACTAACATATGCATGATGAGAAAAGAGGAATAGGGCAGAAAGAATATATGAAGAAATAATGGCTGAAAACATAACAATTTTGATGACAGACACATATCCAAGAGGCTCAATGAGAATCGACTGTGAATCCACACATCTAAGCAGTTCAATAAACTCCAAGTGGCATAAAAGCTTCACAGAGACATACTGCAATCAAACTGTTGAAAGCCAAAGACACAGAAAGAATCTTTAAAGCAACAAGAGAGAAGTAATTTGTTACAAACAAAGGATCCTCAATAAAGATCAACCTCTAATTTCTCATTGAAACAATAGAGGCCAGAAGGCATTGAGAGGACTTATTTATAGTGCTGAGAAAAAAATGTCAACCAAGGATTCTAAGTATGGCAAAACTACCTTTCATAAATGAAGGCAAAATTAAGACATTCCCTGATAAACAAAAGTTTAGAGAGTTCATTACTTAGACATTCCCTACAAGAAATGCTAAAAGGATTCCTTCAAACTAAAATGGAAGTCACGCCAGATAGTAACCCAAAATCATATGAAAAAAATAATGAAATAAAGAACTCCAGTGAAAGTAACTATATAAATGTAAAAGGCAGTATCATTTTATTTTTGGTTTATAATTTCTTTTTAATTTTCTTTATAATTTTTTTAAATTATAGTGCATGAATAATCATTATAATTCTGTGTTAATGGGTACACAATAATTTCATGACAATAACGATATAAAGAAGATGGAGCTGTAAAGAGGCAAAGTTTTCATACAATATTCAAGCTAGGTTGGTATCAACTCAAATGAGGTTATGAACATATGTTTTTAATTATAATCTTCATGGTAACCACTATGAACATAACTGAAAATATACACAAAAAAGGAAATGCGAAGAGGGTCAAAATGATACACTAGAAAAAAAAATCAACTGAACACAAAACGAAGTAGTATTGAAGGAAATGAGGAATATAAAAAAATGTTGGCCAGGCACAGTGGTGCACATCTGTAAATCCAGCACTTGGGGAGGCCGAGGAGGGCAGATCTCAAGGTCAAGAGATCAAGGCCATCCTGGCCATCATGGTAAAATCCTGTCTCTACTAAAAATACAAAAATTACCCAGGCATGGTTGTGGGCGCCTTGTAGTCCCAGCTACTTTGGAGGCTGAGGTAGGAGAATCACTTAAACCAAGGAGGCCGAGGTTGCAGTGAGCCAAGATCGTGCCACTGCACTCCAGCCTGGACAACAAGATTGAAACTCCATCTCATAAATAAATAAATAAATAAATAAACGGCATATAGAAAACAGAAAAATGTCCGAAGTAGTCCTTTGTTATCAGTAATCACTTTAAATATGAATGGATTAAATTCACCAATTGAAAGACAGAGACTGGCAGAACAGATCGAAAACAATAATTCAGCTATATACTGCCTAAAGGAGACTCACTTTAGATACAAGACAAAGTTTTTGTCCTGAACTGGAAGCAAATACTAGCCATTTATGGGAAGACTATATGTGGGTATGTGAGGCCTGAGAAGGATTAGGTTTGATATGTCTATCGGACATTCCAATAAAGATACTGAAGAGGTTGAATATATGAGTTTGAAGTTCAGGGAAAAGGTCCAACCTGGAGATAAATACTTATAGTCACCATCATATATTTGCTATTTAAAACTCTAGGCATAAATGAAATCTAAAGAGAGAGTGTGTATAGGTAAAAGAAAAGGTCCAAAATCTGATTTCTGGGTCATTTCACTATTAACAGTTTGGGAACAAGAGTAAGAATCAGTTCAGGAAACAGAAATAGTGGCTTATGAGGTAGGAAAATTAGGAAAGGCAAATGATGAAAGTGTTTTAAGGAAAACATATCAATTCTATTAAAGGATTCTCAGTCTTTACCTCTCAGATCTGGTGTAGGACATTCTCTTACCTCATAATTGATGTTTTCTCCTCAGAAAGGGGTTTGTTATTCAACGTAGGAGTTTGTATACAAGAAGCAATCATAATGGGTTACTCATGGCTCTAATTATGTGTGTGTGGGTGTGTGTGTGTGTGTGTGTGTGTGTGTGTGTGTGTAATTATAGCCTGACAGAAACGGAATGGGAAAATCACAGACTGTGGAACCAGTCCTAGCTCTACCATTTCCAGCTCTACCATTTCCATACTAGCTGTATGACTTTGGGAAAATTTCTTCTTAACTTCTCTTGGCCCCAGTTCTCTCAGCCCCTTGGGAAAATTTCTTAACTTCTCTCAGCTTCTTGTGTGCACAAGACAAATAATACTGTACCTATCTCACAGTCTACTGTTAGAATTAAATGACTTTCTATATGTAATACTATGATATCTCAAGAAAGACTAATTACTAGCCCCATCCTGACATATGAGAATATACTCATGACTTTATGTTCCCTCAGCTGCTGAAATTGAATAACTTCTCCTGCTGAGTGGCCTTCCTTCCTCTGGATTATAATGATTTTATTTTTTAAAAAAATTCTAAATGCTGATATTTGGAAGGTAATTACTAGACTTGTTCTATGGGAACTCCTTTTGGAAAAGTAAATATTTCTTTTTTTATTTTTCTTTTAAGGCAGTCACATTGGCTAAAAAGTAAATATTTCTTAAACAAGGTTGCTTTGACACAAAGGTGGGAAGCGAGGGGAAGAGAAGAGAAAAAGAAAAATATAAATGGGTCTACTTGGAGCAATGAAGATCAAAATAACTCTCTGAATATAAAAAGCATGTAGATTCTAAATCAAAGTCCCCTTGCCAACAGCATCACAGCTCTCTGTCTCCTTTTCTTAACTCCTGATCATCTAACCTCTTTCCATATCTTTTATCCCTACTAGCATTTTTTCCCTATAACATGAAAAATGTTACAATTGCTCTTCCCATTCCAAAAGCATGAATAAAGCATGAAGACCTCCACATGAAATTTATTTGCTATATATGTGATTATTTTTTGTTTAGATTAAGTTGTATTTTTACTGGAGAGAGGGTGGAAGTATAACTGAGTACCCCTATTTTTCTAAGTGAAAGAGAGTGAGTTACTTTTTTAAGTATTTTCTCTTATTTTTTCTCCATTTACCCCTCTTTCCCACTTCCTACTTAACCCTCTGGAAATGCAATTATAACCTTCTACCTCCTCTTCACAGAGGATAAGTTTTCCTCCGGGATAAGTTTATTTAACTATGTACTTAGAAGCTCCAGAAAGGAACTTTCGCCCACCAGGAGACTGCCTCACAAAGTAACAGTCGATTTACACCCCAAAATATGCCCACTACAAAACTCCCTCCCACCAGAAGAGTGCCTTGAGACATAACAAGGCACTCTTGTACCCCTGCTACAAAATTCTCTCCCACCTGGAGAGTTTTCAGCCACTTTTACAACTTATTTCTGCCTATCAAAATACCAACTGCCTTGCAGATAAGGCACTGAAGTGAGTATGTGGACCACTCCCCCACTACCCTGATCACTTCTGTCCCTGCATAGGCTCCCCCTTTAAAAGCACCCGTAAGGCAGGAAGCCTGTACTTTTTCCCCTAAGCTAGTTTCAGAATAAAAAGTCACTTTCCTTGTACAAGATCTCACTTTTGTTAATCAGACTCTGAAAGCAGAGATTGACTGAACCTGCATTTCAGTTACAGAAAGGAAAAGGAATTGTAGGCAGAGAGACTCATGAGATGAAACTGTTTGACAGCCAGAACCCTCCTAGAAAACGAAGGTGGTTAAATCTTTAAGGCAGTCTTCTCAATCTCTTTAGAACTGGGTTTTGTTTTGTTTTGTTTTTTCAGTATATCTCCTTGCTTATACAGTTTATCAATAAAAAGAACTTGAGAAGAAAATGCATTAAAATGCTTTATGATATACTGTCAGATCACAGGATGGTCTTAAAGTATGTCACAAAAGATAAATATGCTTCAAAAACTACAAATATTATGTATCCCTATTGAATACAGCTTGAAAACTCAAGCTTAATAGTGCTTACCAGTTTACAGACTTCTGCATATCCTGACTACTGACCTTAGCCTATAGTTTCTATTTTGATCTTAAGATGATACAGCTGTTTATTCATTAGACTCAGGGAACTCCCACAGCCCTGAACAGGGGTCACTAACATTGTAATCTTTCCTTTCTCTGCCTATCTCCACTGTAAATCCAAGGTACCTTTGGAGATGAATAGGTACCAAGTTACCTGACTTAGCCATACAAGCATCTTAGGACTTTTTCCTGATAATACAATGAGAGCAAAGGGGTTCTAAAACTGCAGTGAGCATATGCTTCACCTTTCTTATTTTTTCCACCCAACATTTATCATTACTCCCAAAATGCCAAATGAGGGACAAAAGAAAGATACAAACAGAGGAAATCAACTTGAAAAGACATTAGAAAAATAATGATTCATTGAGATAACAGAGAAAAAAGCATATACTCCAGGCAGTTTAAGAAAGTTACTTAACAGGGCACAGGTTCAAGATACCTAACGTGAACCAAGAAAACCCCCACACGTTGCCAAATGTCAAATAGCATCATTATTATCAATCTCATTGATAATTATCAGGTTTTTATTTGGTGTCTGGGAATTTACATTCTAACACCTCTCAGATGTAAAAAGAGAGAAATATATATAGGCAAGAAGAAATGCAAAGCAAACAGCTACTTAGAAGATAAAAACGCTTGTATAATGCAGGTGTCATGAAGCAATCACACAGCACTACAGACCAGGGAGCATGACGCTGCCTCCAACCAATCACTCAACCCAAAATTCCTCCATGATATTGGTAGTGCGTGATCATCTCTATGAGCTAAAGCATTATTATGCCAAGGCACACCAGTCCGCAGAATGACACCTCTATTTCAGATCCAAAAAGCCGCTATGGAGCCAGAGACAATGGGAATTTGTGGTCTGAATTACCTAACCCGTGCCAGATTTGTTATTCCACTTCACTATGATGTAAACTGCTTAGATGTATTTATTTAGTTTTCCTTATTCTTTAAAATTAAAAATGAAAAGTGTTTAAGTGAAGTTAAAACACTATATTCCAGAAGTACCTACTAAGCCTATTTCCTCTCCACTGCTTTCAGCTGTAAAACACAAATATGTCTGACCCATGAACACTATAAATCATTAGCAGCTGGGTTGCTGTGTGCAGTAGTCATGAAAATGCTCCTCTCAGACCTCCGGTTGTAGAGAACTTAATTGACCAATAGCCTCAGATCCTGTCCCTCCGGATGCAGCACTGCATTTACCCAAAGGCCGTACTTCCTACTGGCTGCTCCCAGCCAATGATAGGGTACAGCAGATACTAATGTAGGCCCATCCTGGCAATATACAGGACTCCTGAGTAACTTCAATTTTAGGACTCACCATCAACCTGACCAAACTTTCTTAGCACTGCATGGCAGTCTGAGACCCATCCTACCCAATTTTCCTACCTTCCTTCTTCTCTTCTACACCATGTGTCTGAAGTTTCTCTCCACCTTCTTCTGCTCCCTCCCTCAGTAATTTCTTTCATATCTAATCCTAGCTTGAGATTTATTTGGGATGGGTCCAAATCAACACAGGTGGCACACAGAGTGGTGTGAGAAAACAGGCAAGAAGATGGGGATTTGGGATTGGCTTACTCACCAAACAGCAGATTAAGTGGGAGCCGTCTCTTGTGGTCGGTAGGGCACAAACAGTCCCTGGCCCAGCTGCTAAAGATTTCACCAGCACTGACCTGAGAAAATGTTCCAGTGGAAGGGAACAATCATTCAGGTCCAGTCATTCAGGCATTTGAAAAAACAACAGGCTGCACATGGTGGCTCACACCTGTAATCCCAGCACTTTGGGAGGCCAAGGCAGATGGATGACCTGAGGTCTGGTGTTCTAGACAAGCCTGATCAACATGGTGAAACCCCATGTCTACTAAAAATACAAAATTAGCTGGGAGTGGTGGTGCATACCTGTAATCTCAGCTACTCAGGAGGCTGAGACAGGAGAATTGCTTGAACCCAGGGGGTGGAGGTTGCAGTGAGCCAAGATCACGCCACTGCACTCCAGGCTGGACGACAGAATGAGACTCCCTCTTAAAAAAAAAAGAAAAGGAAGACAACAAAATGACTACAAAGTCCAGCCTGGGCGACAGAGCAAGACCCCTCAAAAAAAAAAGAAAACAAGAAAACAACAAAGTGACTACAAAGGCAGCCAAGTTGGTGGCTGGTTACTGCTAAGTTGTACTGATGCCTTGCAGAGAGGTAACGAAGAACTGAGAGCTATTAACAAGCAGTTAAAGGGGCCACTTCAGTTGCTTTTACAAAGAGGCTTTTATCTCTTGCAGTGGAAAAGAAACAGGGGAGCAGTCCCCAGTAGTTAAAGTTGCAGAGCTCCAAAGACATCTGAATGATCCACCAAGGTAGGTCTACTATGGTAAGGTTAGGGACCTAGTTGGGAAAAACTAGGATCCAGAAAAATGAGATGAGAACATCTAGATGGATGCCTCCTGAAGATACTGGCTATGTGGATCCCCCTGAACCTTCAGAGCTTGCAAAGGTGGCTACCCATCCCTAGCAAGAGGAAGCACCTCCCTTTGTGCTAGAAAATGCTAGAGTCCTTTCCCCTCTAGAAGGAAGTAAATGCCCTCTCAGAAGCTGCAGTTTCCTCCCCTTGGTTACCCAGCTAAGCATCTGATGGGCCTGATAAGAAAGAGACTCTATACCAAAGAAGAGCTTGCAAGAGTGAGCTAGCATGTACCAGCAAGAGCCAGGAGCCTAGGATTAGATTTTAAGTGTGCTTAAAGGGCCAGAATCTAAGATTAGATTGGGTAAGCAAAAATTCATTAACTTGAAGGCACTTTCTTGGTACACAGGATTTAAAGCCTGGCAAGGATCCCAGAGTACAAGGAAAATTCACTGCTAGAATGGCTCTGAGAAAACTGAAAAAAGTGATGACCAACACTCAGCAAAGTGTAAATTTGCTCTCACAAATGCTAGAGGAAAGAATAAAGAGATAAAGAGGCTAAGGAAAGTAGGAAAGGCCAAGATTAGGGTGAGGCAAGAGCAGTGTCTAAGCGGCACAATTCAAGGAGCCATTCACTCTCATGGTCTTGAAACATTAGGGTCTTTGCCTCATCCTAGTCCTGGGCCTGGACATGGGTATGCTAGAATGTGTCTATTATGTACGGCCAGAAGATTTCCATACAGGATTGTGTTCACAAGAAAGCCAGGAAGGCACATCTTCTACCAAGGCCACCAGAAATGTGCTAAGAGGAGCAACAGTATCAGTAAGAAGTTTGGTAGCGGCTCCTCTGCAGGCCAGGGCTGACTGTAGGAGAGGCCGTCATAGAGCTGGGCTCATTAATATTTATAGTCATGGTAGAGTCCCCAGAGGAATAGAGGCCAGGTGACAGCACTTAACTATCAGAAGTCAGGAGGCTGCAATTACCATAATGGCTTGCAAGAACAGAGCAGCCAATTGGTTTGACCCAAAGGGAGTTGTGGAGATGGTTGATAAAGCATGGTTTTCCTAGAACCAAAAAGAAGTGCAGCCAGCAAGGGTGCTACTTAACATCTTCTTTTCAAAAAAAAAAAAAAGGCACAAATGGGTGAGCAAAAGGCAGAGGACAGCCATACCTATGAAAAAGTCACAATCCTCTGCTATCTTCCCAGACTTTAGCATATTTTTAGAACCAAAATCCATTGACTAAATACCGCAAAAAGTATATACTATAATCATTCCTATGACACCCACTGCAACAACTTGGCAGTTGGAGTAACCCCCAGATTAAGACCCTTGGCCTATGGAATAAGAGCTATCACAGTTGAAAAACCCAAGTGGAAATCTTCAAAATTGTTCTTCCTCACAGCCAACATAGTAAGTCAGAAAAATATATCCTAGAGATAATGAATGGGATTGGTGCTGTCATTAAAGATCTAAGGAAGACAGAGACAGTGGCTCTCATCATATCTTTATTTAATTCACTAATCTAACCCCTGCAAAAGCCATCTGTAGACTATCACAAGCTCAAAAAAGGATACTCCTTTTTTGATGATAGCTGTTGTGCCAGACATGGTTCTACTATCCCTCTTCTAAATTCCCCCTTAGAAAGAGACCCCTAGGGAATCATGGAGGAGTTTCTTCCCAAAGCTACGTGAAGTAGACCTGTGTGGCACAAGGGTTAGACAGGAGCAGGCACGAAAATACTCCTGTCAGACCTCCTGGTGTGAAGAGCAAAATTGGTCAACAGCCTGATATCCCTCTGGATCCAGCACTGCATTTGCCCCAAGGACATACTTTGCTGGGGGCGGGGTGGGGGAGGTTCCCAGACAATTCTGGAGCACAGCAGAGATACTAAGGTAGGTCCACTTCGGCAATATGCAGGACTCCTCAGTAACTTTGATTCGAGGACTCCTCATCAACCTGGCCACTTCCTTGCTTGTTACTGCACTGCAGTCTGAGACTCCTCATACCCAATCTTCCTTTCTTCCCTCTCTTCTACACAATCTGAAGTTCTCTTCCAACCTTCTCCCCCTTCCCCCAATAAAACTCCTACTTCTTGGTGGGCTTAAACTAATGTACCCCCCAAACCTGAAAGACTATGGAAGAAAGGACCTGTATTTGCATTTCCCTTGGCAATTAGAATGTTTTTAAACTACAAGGGATTAGAGACTTACTTATTTCTTTATTTTTACCACAATGAAGGTAACCTGCTAAAAGGGGAAGGAGAATTTAAAGATGATTAAAATAAACCTGGAACAAAAATGGCTTTGTATCTTAAAATTTGCATAAGGCATAGTCAGGGCACAAAGGGGCTGATGCAGCCTCAATGCCAAGGTAAATGAGGCACACATTGTACAGTGTTTTCTGTGTTGGTGCCAGTCACACAAATGGGATCTGCCGAGAGCTAGTCTTACTTGTGTTCCTAACTTGTCTGAAAATGTTTAGAGATTGTCATTCCTGGATCAGCACTTTTAGTTTGGGTCTTGGTGCCAGTAACACCTTTAATTTTGTGGTTTTCATTCATCCGCTGTTGACTTGGCTGTTGATGCATACGGCCTCACCCACAGAATAATAAATGGTTCCCTAGTTTGGTTGGAGTTAACCTAGGTTAGAAGCAATAGTTTGGTGGACTCTGCTCAGATTAGTCAGATTCAGCCAGATTTGTGGTTGACTTAACCTAAAATAAAGTGCAATGACCTGTTCACTTTCCAGACATGTCCAGGATTCTAGGAGTGGTCCAAAGTTAAATTTGAATCCATGAAAGGTGTGGTTTTCTGGAAATCACCCAGAACTAAGGGATCCTAGGGTTATTCTTATTCTTGATGACTAATGTACAAACCATTTATTGTCCCTGTACCTTCATTTCCTAATGGATATAATACTGCCTCCCTTTGAGAGGTTGTAATGTTTTATATAATTGTATGGAATGCCTTGAAATCCTAATGAGAAAAGAAAAAAAGTTTTCATATGTACCATTTTTAATTTAAAGCCAAAGAACTCAATAAAATCTTGAGGCTTAACTCAGGCTTTTTCAACTTAATTATTTATCTATACTGCAGTCTGTTGAATGCATGTTTCATTGGCACATTTTATTTTTCAAGGGTATAGCCTAGTACAGTGACAGATATTTAATAAATACACATCAGTTTGCAAGAAGAAGTGTGAACAATTTAACAGAGTCATTGACTGAGAATCCAGATACCAGGGTTCTAGTCCCAGCTCTGCTGCTAGTGCATTATACAACCTTCCACAAATCACTTGGCTTTAATTCTCTCTTCTGAGATGGAGAATATCAATATTAAGCATCTCTAAAGTAACATTCAGGCTTTTAAAAAAATCTCTCATAATTTGTGAAGTTGTTACTCTTTTATATTGCTCTAATGATGAGATTTTTTTTTAAAAGAATATAAAAACCTTTATAAGTAAATACTTTCATATTTTATTTTCCTCAAAATTTGTGCTGCTTTTTAAAGGCATCGTGTTATAATTCAAAGAGTACTAAACCTGGCTTCTAAAAATGGATTTGCTACTAACTACTTTTGGGACTTTTGGTAACTCATTTCACATTTTTAGTTTTCTAAAAACTAAAGACTTGGTTTTATCTGTAAAATTAGGGTGTTAGATTAATTCTCAAGACTCTTCCTACTTAATCCAAGGTCTATACCAATCCTAATATCCTATAACTGATCCAGATAACACTTTTAAGGGTCTGGGTTGTTTTTCTAATCACAAAGGTAACATCTGCTCACTTAAAAATATTCAAAGAACACAGAAATGTATTAAGTAAAAATTAGAGTCCATCATAATGTTATCCCTTAGAGACTGTGTTAACAGCTTATTATATAATCTTTCAAAATTTTCTATGACATAGTAACATAGATGTATTATTATACGATTACAAAAATGAAGTTATATTATATATTTTATTATGATTTTATTTTATTGTTTTATGATTTTTTTACTTAATATCATGAACCTCTGCCAACTGGATATATTTAGCTCTATCTCATTATTTTTCATGACTCTGTTCCATTCAGTAGACATATAGACACATCTAGTTTATTTACCTGCTAATGAACATTTAAGTGGTTTTAAAATTTTTGTAATGAGTATCCTGGATCACTTGAAGGCATCTTTGCGTATTTATTTTTGTACAACTTTGGAAGTACTTCTTTAAGGTAAATTCCTATAATGGAATTTCTTGATGAAACCATGTAATTTCCTGTGCAGGGGCAAACTGCTCTGGAAAGAAGTGTTATCAATGTACATTCCTATAAACAATGTATGAGAGAACACTAGGTGGTGCTAAGCATGCTCATTTATATTTATTATGTGGTAAGAACTAGGGAGGCTTATCTAGTTTGGGACTTATCCCAAAATAAATCTAGACTAGTGCTGATATAAAGGATTTCAGATGTTAATTCAGGTCTTCCTTGGTCTACCGTCAGACTTATTACATGCAGTACTAGAAAGCAGAACTAGTCCCAGCATTTGGAAATAACAGATGAGTAAATTCTGGCTCAATAGAAGGATAAAACTTTCTAGCAATCAGAATTTTTCCATAAAAAGGTATATTGCCTATTAATTAGAAAAGCCCTGTCACTGTATTATAAATGGTGAGCAATTGAAAGCTGGATGACCTTTTCTCAGTAAGTAGTTGGACCTGATGACCTCTAAAGTTTCCTTCCAATGCCAAGGCTCGCAAACACCCAGATTTGAAAGGGAAGAATTAGGATTAAATCCTCCCTCAAGCACTTGCTTCCATAGACTGGTTTTTATCAGAATAACATTTTTTTTATGTCTTCTCCGTCCTCTATAATTGCATATTTCATTAAGTTAATCTTCATAAGTCTACGTAAGTATCCCTTTCAGAGCTCAAGGTCAGTATTTATATTTCCATTAATTTATTCATCAGATATTTTCTGAGTCCCTACTATGTGCCAGGCAGAATACTAAATGCTGGGGATCTGATACTGAGCAAAACCAACAATTCCTGCCTTTACAGCATTTACAGATTGTGCTTATCAATGTAAGGTACATTTGAAGGCAGCCATAAAGCATTTATTTTAACTGTCTATAGAATTAATTGGATAGACTGTCCAGTATTTTTCAGTTAACATAAAGCAAAACATGGCTGGGCACAGTGGCTCACACCTATAATCCCAGCACTTTAAGAGGCCAAAGTGGGTGGATCACAAGGTCAGGAGATTGAGATCATCCTGGCTAACACAGTGAAACAGCATCGGTACTAAAAATACAAAAAATTAGCCAGACATGGTGGCACGCACCTGTAGTCCCAGCTACTCGAGAGGCTGAGGCAAGGGAATTGCCTGAACTTGGGAGGCGGAGGTTTCAGTGAGCTGAGATTATGCTATTGTGCTCCAGCCCGGGCAACAGAGAAAGACTCCGTCTCAAAAAAAAAAAAGAAGAAAAGGATCACGAGGTCAAGATATCGAGACCATCCTGGTCAACATGGTGAAACCCCATCTCTGCTAAAAATACCAAAAAATTAGCTGGGCATGGTGGCACATGCCTGTAGTCCCAACTACTCTGGAGGCTGAGGCAGGAGAATTGCTTGAATCCAGGAGGCGGAGGTTGTGGTGAGCCGAGATCGTGCCATTGCACTCCAGCCTGGGTAACAAGAGCGAAATTCCGTCTCAAAAAAAATAAATAAATAAAAGCCGTAAAGCGAAACAGAGAGCAAAAATAATTACCTGAGTATTTGAGGCAAAGTTAAGAGCCAAAGTAATTAACTCATCCAAAAGTAAAACAAAAAAAAATTACGTTTACCATGATTGACCAGGAAATTGCACCTGTGTTCTATTTCACCTATGGATAGGTCTTCCAGGGAGCAAATTCTAAGACAGAAATCTCTGAATACTCTAAGGCCATAATGACTTTCCTGACCCCAAACCTAATGTCACATTTCTTCTGACAGAAAGGCTACAAAAACAAGAGAAAACAAAAAAAGAAAGATCCACAGGATGGCTTGGGTTGAAGTACATGTGTTTATGAAGAAAAATGTCAACTAGAACACATGTATCAAGGGGGAAAATATCACAAGGAATTTCTCAAAGAAATCCTTGAGCCAAAACCCTTTCTTAAGCAAAAATATCATTTCAGGGCACATTCCTCTCCCATCATGCATGCATGAGCAGACTGCTTCCTGCTGAAAGCTCATTCTGAAAATGAAATGCCATCCCTAATGGTAAGCCTAGCTTTCCACAAAGGCAGGTCAGACTAAACAAAATAATCCTCACTTTCAGTTCCATTTCTTTACTTTAGGTAGGATCTAGAATGTTCAGGGAACAGGAATTCTTTGGGAAATTCTAGCTCTTTGAAATATAGTCACATAGTTAAACTTGGCAAAATGTCTTAAAATTGTATTCTTAAACTCAATGAAGTTTTTATAGCTCAGGATATTTTTTAAAAATCAATTATTTTCTTACAAGTTTCCCAACCCAACATCCGTGCAAATCATTATTTTTATTCTGTGATCCAAACGTATCCTCTACCATATGGGATGGGTAAAGCCGCAGGGACGTGATCCCTCTCCTACAACTCAGAAGCTAATTCATTTGGTGTTTAATTTTTACTTTATGTGATATTTCTTTTGTTCTTATCACCCTCAAGAAGAGTCCTATAGCCTTATATGCAATGTACACTGTGGTGTTTTTTGGATGCAACCAAAAAAATTGCAAATTTTGTACCATTTTTGATGGATAGAAACTGCAGTTTCACATGGTTCTGCTTAGGAAAGAACTCATCTCTAGACCTGTTTCTTCATCTTAAACTTGGGATGTTCCATAAGATAAACTCAAAAGTCCTAGGTATGATATTCTATGTTTCTAAGAGTTACAGTATCATGTTCATACAAGGATATACAGGGGAACATATGTATTGGTAATATTTGCTATTATAATTTCACTAGAAAGGGAAAAAATTAATTCACTAAACAAGTGGTTATGGAGCATCTACTTAGGACAAGGCCCTATAAAAGAAGTAATTTTATGATACAAAAATGATAGGGCTTTTTATGGAGAAAGAACTCTAAAATATTTGGGAGGCTTGAATTCCTTGAGCTTTAAGCCAAATTAAATTTTGCATTTGTCAAATACTTATGCTTAGGAATTCTAAGAGTATTGCTTAAGAAGTACTATCATACCTTTCTTCTATTGCCCTGGCCTGAGTCCATGAATAAGAAGGGAACAAGCTGCCCCATAAGAGTTTCACAACTTCTTTCAGGCACTCAGTTCATTATACAGGGAAATTTATGAAATATACATGTGCCAGATTATCCCAGGGTAGGTGTTCCCTTTATAAGTAAGTGACAAGCTACAAAAAGTGCATTAACTCTTTTAGTCAATAAATCATTCATTCCGCAAATATTGCCTGGGTGTTTATTATCTCAAGCACTAGGCTAGGACTCAAGATCTGGGAATAAACAGACTCTCTCTTCAAGAAGTTCACAATCTATTGAACAAAATAGAAAAGTAAACAAATACTTGCACTACCTTATTATTAGTATGTAAAAAGCACTATAATGTCACTAAGTGGCAGGGTAGGGGCATTAGAGGGCCTATTGCACAAAGAAGGTGACATCTGAATTGGAATGTAAAGATATAGGAAGGAATCACCATGGGTGGCAGAGGGGCAATGGGACAGGGGATGAGTACTACAGGTTAATTGAACAGGTTGTGCAAAATATGAAGACCTGAAAGAATGTTCTATATTCAGAGAAAGGTGAGAACACCTATAGAGTGTGAGGAAAAGATATTAAAGAAAATAAAATGGACAAAGCAGATTGGGACTAGCTTTTAAAGACCCAAAGGCCAGCTGAAGAACACAAACTTCATTTTGTACATAAGAGGGAACCACTGGGGTGCCTTTGAGCAGCCTGATCCAATCTGAAAGGTTATTGAATAGTTTGAAAGGTCAGGATAGTTTGAAAGTGGGTAAGTTGAAGTAGTCAAGATCAGCTAAATAGCCATTCTGAATAATATGAAAAAAAGATGAGGAAGGACTAAATTTAATAGAGTAAAACACGACATTATGACTAACACCCAGAAACTTAAAAGCATTCATGTATGTCATTAAATCTTGAGTTCCATCTATTCACGAATTGATCAATCTCAAACTATGTAATGCCAAAACAGCAAGTTTAACTGACCTTTTTTTTTTTGCAACAAATTGGCCAGTTTTTGTGTCACAGCATAAAGATACTTATCTGTTCCTTAACTGCCGTAAAAATAATTCTAAGCTGGGGAAACGAAAAGCAACTTTTTAACTTATAGAAGGGTTTTTAGGATAAAATGGATGCCCAAATGGTACTTGTTCCAAATGAGAAAATAATCTAAAACTGAAATTAAGCTCTCCTATTTGAGTATCACATTAATACAATATGATAACTTAATTTTTTATGTAGAGAGAAAACTGCAGGGATAATTCAACAGTAAAGAAGCAAAAACTGTGAGTTTATTTGAAACCTTTTGGGTAATTCTTTGCAGCAGCAGTGCCATCTTCCTACATTTTGCTTAATTTTAAGAACACAACACATCTGTAGGAAGCAAGGAGCATGCAAGCTAGGATATAGCAAATCTGAGAGTCAGCATTTGTGACAGATAAATCACATATGCATTACACACATGATAAAAATAAAATTTTATTCTCAATTTCTAGGTATTAGATAACTAGATGGTGGTAGTCCATTCTAGTTATTAGAAAACTTTACGATTGGAAGAACTGGGGTGGTCAAATGAAAAGTGAATTAGTTGCACTCTTACCAACTGTGGATCAAAGAAACATGTTTCTCATGGCCCAAGGCAGGCTTCAGTGAGAAAGAAACATGGAGGGTAGAGAGTGCCAAGAAAGTGCAAGAGATGGATACCCTGGAGATGAGCAAAGACAGATCCTAAAGTCACAGGACTAAATTCCAGCACAGTGGAATAGAAAGGAAAAATAAAAAGATAAAAGAAAAAAAAATGAAATAAAAGAAAAAATAAAGGAATAAATAAATAAAAGGAAATAAAAAGGAAAAAAAGAAAGGAGTACCTACATAAGAGGATCAGCAGATTTGGGAGAGTGATATTATCTTTTCAGGCCAGGTGCACTGTCTCACTCCTGTAATTCCAGCACTTTGGGAGGCTGAGGTGGGCGGATCATGAGGTCAGGAGATGGAGACCATCCTGGACAACATGGTAAAACCTCATCTCTCCTAAAAATACAAAAATTAGCTGGGTGTGCTGCTGCCTGCCTGTAATCCCAGCTGCTCGGGAGGCTGAGGCAGAGAATGGCTTGAACCCGGGGGGGGAGGTTGCAGTGAGCCAAGATCGTGCCACTGCATTCCAGCTTGGCGACAGAGTGAGACTCCGTCTCAAAAAAAAAAAAAAAAAAAAAAGATCTTACATTTTCTATGTTAACAGTGTCTTTTGCAGATTTAACAGTGTCTTTTGAATTTTGAAGTCCAATTTATCAATTGCTTATTTTTTAGATCATGCTTTCAGTATTATATCTAAGAATTATTTGCCTACCCCAGATCATGAATATTCCTTCTTACCTTTTCATCTAAATGTTTTATGGTTTTAGATTTTACACCTAGAACTATGATCCATTTTTACGTATTTTTTATAAAAGGCATGAGGTTTAGGTGGAGGTTAATTTTTTTTTTTTTTTTGGCATGTCTATATCTAGTTGTCCCAACACGATTTGTTGAAAAGATGATCCTTTCTCCATTGAATTGCCTTTGCAATTTCATAAAAAGTCAATTGGCCAAATTTGAGTGAAGCCAATTTCTGGACTCAATTTAGTACCACTGATCTACATGTCTATCCCTTCACCAATGCCACACTATACTGATTACTATAACTTTGTAGTAAATCTTCACATCAGCATAAATCATTTTCAAAATTGTTTGGCTATTCTGGGGATTTTGTTTGTCTTACCATATATATTTTAGAATTATTATACATATTGAAAATGTGTCTATTTCTTCTTTTAATTTTGCCCATTTTTGCTACATGTATTTTTAAAGTCTGTTAGGTGCAAACACATTTAGATTTATAGGTCTTCTTGGTGAATTTACTTTTATATTATTACATGATATGTCAATTTATCCCTGGTGCTTTTCTTTGCTCTGAAGTCTACTTTGATAATTACTATATTTATATCAACTTCCTTTTGCTTCATGTTTAAAATATATCTTTCTCCATTCTTTTTCATTTAACCTTCCTATAGCTTTATACTTGAAGTATGTTTCCAGTAGACAGCATATAGTTGAGTGATACCTTTTTACTAATTCTGATTATCTCTATTTTAACTGGTGTGCTTAGACCATTTACATTTAATGTTAATATTGATGTGTTTGGGTTTAGGGCTACTATTTAATTATTTGTTTACTAACTATTCCTTATGTTTTTCCATCCTCTGTTACCCTTTTTGTTCTTTTGAGTTATTTGAGCATTTGTTAGTACTCTATTTTAGTTTTTTATTATTTCGCTTTGTTATGTGTGTGTGTATGTGGTGATGGATTGTTACCGTAAACACACTTAAATTTTCTCAGCATGCTTTGAATCAATATTTGCCACTTCAAATTCATTGTAGAAATTTTTCCAAGATCTCTTTACCTTTCATTCTTCATGTGGTAGTTCCCTTATATATTCCATCTATATACACTGACAACCCATCAGATAATATCATTTTGGCTTTCAACTATCAAATATACTTCAAACACCTTAAAAGGAGAAGAATAGTCTATTATAGTAACACAAATATTTGCCATTTATATTGCTCTTCCTTTGTTCCTCATGCTCCAAATTTCCTTCTGGTATCATTTCCTGTCGGAAAATTTCATAATTCTTTTAGATCAGGACTGTTTTTATAGTGAACTCTATTAGTTTTCTTTTATTCGAGAATGTCTTTATTTAACCTTCATTCCTGAAGGATATTTTCACTGAGTATAAAATTTAAGTTTAAAATTCTTTTCTTTCAGCAGTTAAAAATGCTTTTCCACTATCTTTTGCATGAACAGTTTCTGATAAGAAAACTGTAGCCAGTTCAATAGCACATCATTTTTCTCTTGTTGCTTTCATTATATTTTGTCTTTAGCTCATAGTGATTTAATTGTGATAGGTACAGACATGGATTTATTTGGTTTTGTCACATTTAGGATTCACTAGACTTCTTGAGTCTATAGATATATGTCTTTTGCCAAATTTGAGAAGTTATTTAGCTGTTATTTATTGAAATTGTGTTTCTCCCCCCATGTTCTTTCTCCTCTCATTCTGAGTCTCTAATCACATGAACATTAGACTTTTGGGTATTATCCCACACATCTTTCTTCATTTTTAAAATCTTTTTTCTGATTGAGTAATTTCTTTTTTTTGAGACGGAGTCTTGCTCTGTCACCAGGCTGGAGTGCAGTGGCACAATCTCGGCTCACTGCAACCTCCGCCTCCTGGATTGAAGCGATTCTTCCACCTCAGCCTCCCGAGTAGCTGGGACCACAGGCGCGCGCCACCACGCCTGGCTAATTTTTTTGTCTTTTTAGTAGAGACGGGGTTTTGCTGTGTTGGCCAGGATGGCCTCGATCTCTTGACCTCGTGATCCACCCGCCTCGGCCTCCCAAAGTGCTGGGATTACAGGCGTGAGCCACCATGCCCGGCAATTGAGTAATTTCTATTATTGTATCTTCACATTCACTGACTCCTCTGTCATCTCTATTCTGCTATTACACCCATTCTCTAATTTTTAATTTTAGTTATTGTATTTTTCAGTTCTAAATTTTCCATTTGGTTCTGCTTTATATTGTCTATAGGACTTTTTATCTCTTTATTCTTTTCAAGAGTATATGCCCTTACTTATTTGTACAAATTTTATCAGATAATTTTAACATTTGTGATACATTAGCAGTAGCATCTGTTGATTCTTATTCAGGTTGAAATTTTCCTAGTGTTCAGCTCTGTTCCATGTGTGTCATCCAGTGATGACATCACTCTGTCTTAGCATATCAATCTGTTGGGACCAGTGTGGGACCTAGACTGTGATCTATCCCTTAGTTCAGTTCTCAAAGTATTGGTATGCTGTTTAGGATCCATGCATGGACAAATCCAGGTCAAAAGTTCATAGTCAACTTTATGAGTTTTCTTCCCAGGCTCCCTGTTCTCCATGAGCTCTCTGGTACTTCTGGTGCCCTGGGGCTCCCTTTTCAATGTTCTGATCAGGACATTGAACTTCTCTCCTTCCATATTTTCTTTTTTCTTTTCTTTTGAGATGGAGTCTCATTCTGTCACCCATACTGGAGTGCAATGGTGTGTTACCAGCTCACTGCAACCTCCGCCTTCCAGGTTCAAGAGATTCTCCTGCCTCAGCCTCCCTAGTAGCTGGGATTACAGGTATGCGCTACCATGCCCAGCTAATTTTTTTGCATTTTTAGTAGAGACAAGGTTTCACCATATTGGCTACCTCAGCCTCCCAAAATGCTGGGATTATCGATGTGAGCCACCACACCCCACCCTCTCCTCCACATTTTCTAGTGGCCCCTCTCTGGAGCCAACAGCAAGATAACAGGTGGAGGGAGAGCAACAGGGTTTCACTCCACCTTTTTGAAATCATAGCTCCTCCCATCAAAGAGAAATGTTACCCTGTCTCAGTTTTAGGAGGAACCCAGCAGCTGCTGTTTTTGCTGCCACTGCCCCTATCACAGCACAATTGTCTAAACACTGGCATAAGAGAATGAAATAGAGACTTAAAGGCGAAACAGTAGGAGAAAAAGAAGAGGAGAAAAGGAAGAAGAGGAGCTGGGGGAGATGAGGGGGAAGGAAAGGGATTTCCAACTCTTTCTCTAAATGTTAGTTGATCTTTTCCTGGAAGAATGAGAGGTCTCCTCCTGGAGCTCTCTGTGTCTATGTTCCCTTTTTGGTTTGGGTTTGCCTTAAGTTCAGGTTAAGAATACGAAGAAACAAGAAAGGGTTATCATATCACCTATTTGGTGGTACTTTGAATTCTGTACTACTTTCTGCTTAGTATTAGTTACTTTTCAAATAGAAGTTTGAAAACTTTTCAAGAAGCACATTCTAATTGAATCAGAACCATATCTTATCTGGAACCAGAAACATAATAAACAGTTATATAAATTATGTTTGCATTTTCAAATAATTTAAATTGTAGTATGGCTTCCATTAAGCTAATATTTGTTTTCTTCGTTTGCCTATCTATAAATAACCTGGTTCTACTACGTGTGAAGTTTGTTATCCTTTGATCCACCAGAGGTACTGCTGTGTCTTCAGAAATCAGAAGCATTCTTATTAATAATTTCAAAAACGAATTATTTAGCCAATGTTGTCTCTACTTCCTTCTACTTTTTTCTCTTTTACTAGGCTAAAAGACTATGATAAATACAATTACATCAAGATATAATTTGTATTTAGAAGAAAAATTAATATAGTATTAATGTTGCTTGATTTGATAATAATTTGAAACCCTGCATGGCTGGACCATTTGATTATGCCATTTAAAGCAATGAAAACACTGTAAAAAGTCGCAACATACCAAAAGCTAACCAATTGAATAGACAGTGATATAAAGAAAGAACCATTTTCAGAAGAAGTCTATGCTGCTGTTTAATATTTTGAATCACTCCACAATGCTGAAATCTTTTAAAGAAAAAAGATTTTTATTTTTATGTGCTGGGTATTCCAATGCTACTTACTTATTAAATTATAAGACCTTCATGAACTTTCATAAAATTAAAATTCCACAAAAAAAGTATAGGTAGGAGCTACTTTTCCTAAAAGGCATATGTCTTATCTATGTAGAGTGCTGAACACTCTTTGAGACCAGAAATCACATCGTTGTTAATATATGCTAATAAGGCTACAAATGCCTGGAAACTGGAACTGCCAAAGCTAAAAAGAATCTGGGTAATATGCCCGGGCACTAAAGAAGACAGAAAAAGCCAGACCACATAGAAAAAGCTAATAGATTTTGTGTATTTCAAGGCATGATGGAATTGGCTAGAAGTGCGGAGGAGGAGTTGAATGAAATTTAACTATTAAGAATATGATAGGAAAAAAAGAGTGGGTGCAAATGAATATAACTGGCTTTTCAGATAACAAAGAGAACAAAATTTATCATTCTGTCTTAGCATATCAATCTGTTGTTAATAGTTTAATAAAACCCCTTTTTGTTCATAGGCTTTTAGAAGTTAGAAAGCATTCCTTATCCAATTAAACTTTGATTAGATAGCATAGATTTTATTAGATTTGTACAAATTTTTCCCAAGGTTCCCTCTTACTCTACTTGTGAAAGACAAATATGGTTTGAAATGGAGACACCAAATATACACTGCTTATATATACTGTTTATCCCAATGGATACTTGTAGAACTATAATATTTAAAAATGCTGAAAGAGAGAAGGTGAATTTCCACTGCTGACTCAAACTGAAGTGAGGGAAGTGATCACAATGAGAATGTATATGGAAAGCCCACAGCAACTATTAAGATCACAACTTGCCAATTTAGGGTTTTTAGAATGACCTAGCTATCTGATATATAGGTAGGAAGCTAAGACTTAGTAAACAGACCATATGTTTATAAGTAGAGCATGTTTCCCAGGAGAAAAAAAAAATACACAGATTTCTCTGTGAAGCTGATGAAGTAGTCTGTTCTCGCCCTAACCTACTTATTAGACTCTATATTCTTTTTAGGATTTCCTAAGTACCTAGAATGGTGTTCTACATATAGTAAATTATCATATAAGAGGATCAAATTCTTAACTTTTCATAATCATATTATGTATATGTACATATATATGTATTGATTTGATTTAATTTAAAGTATCCCAGTGGATTTTCTCTAAAAACACAAAGAATAGGATATGAAGTTTATAATCTACTGGCAGTCCCGAATATACTATTTTACTTGCTTTAATCGCCAACACACTGCCTTTGAATATAGTTGGCAGTCAATAAATGTCTGGAGAATGAGGGTATGAATACATGAATTTGCCAGACTATAACCCCTGATGAAGGAAAGGGATTGGCCATTCTTTACTGTGGCTCCCTACAACAAACATTCTGAGCTAGCATACCCACATTGAAAGAACATCATCTGAATGAAGCTTCACAATTGCTCTCTCATTACCACCGGGCTTCTGGCATCCAGTATGTCTTGGAGTCCTAGTGTTAAGGAATTTATTCTGAGCCTCTGCCGGCACAGGCATGTCACAGTGATACTTCTAAAACAAACCAGAGCTCAGGTTTGTTTCAAGTCTTCACATGCTTTTGATGGAAGGTGTGCTGGCAGCTGTTGTCATTATTAGCCTTGTGGCAATACTTTTTCCCTTAAGTGTCTTATGTTTCATATGAAAGCTTAAAGCTCATTAAATAGGGAGGAACTCTGGAATACGTGCCAATGTCAAACAGTAAAGTTTTTATTTTCTCCTGTTATAACAGCTTTAAAGCTCTCAATTTCCAAATCTCAGTCCCTAACACCACTCAAAATTTTAAAATAGATAATGGGGTGGGAGCAGAAGAATACCAATTTCTTTTCCTGACTTTACGATCTTTACCTGAGATCTAGTAAATGAAAGATTTAGAGCCTGCTAGAAATTTGGGTGTGGAATTCTCCTGTAATCCTGGCATTTATGGGATAAGTGAGCTGTCCATCCATGGTTCTGTAATCTAGAGAGTTGAGATATCTGAATCTGAATGCTCAACCTAGTACAGTCTTCCATGGCATTAACATTTTCCTAGCAACTGACCCAAGTGATACATTTTAAAATGCACAATAACTAGTGGTCACTAAGCACCTACTTATTATGTGCCATGCAATATCAAAAGCACTTCAAATCTTAAAATGCTCACAAACACCCTGAGACAAATATTTATCTACATTTTACAGTTAAGAAAACCTACGATTAAAGAGGTAAGTCACTTGCTCAAGTTTTATTCACTATAAAGGAGACTTTTTTTTTTTTTTCTGAGACGGAGTTTCGCTCTTGTTACCCAGGCTGGAGTCCAATGGCTTGATCTCGGCTCACCACAACCTCCGCCTCCTGGGTTCAAGCAATTCTCCTGCAGCCTCCTGAGTAGCTGGGACTACAGGCGTGCACCACCATGCCCAGCTAATTTTTGTATTTTTAGTAGAGACAGGGTTTCACCATGTTGACCAGGATGGTCTCCATCTCTTGACCTCGTGATCCGCCCACCTTGGCCTCCCAAAGTGCTGGGATTATAGGCGTGAGCCACCACGCCTGGCCTTAAAGGAGACTTTTTAAAAAGATTAATTAGGGGCCGGGCGTGGTGGCTCACGCCTGTAATCCCAGCACTTTCGGAGGCCGAGGCGGGCGGATCACGAGGTCAAGAGATCGAGACCATCCTGGTCAACATCGTGAAACCCCGTCTCTACTAAAAATACAAAAAATCAGCTGGGCATGGTGGCGCGTGCCTGTAATCCCAGCTACTCAGGAGGCTGAGGCAGGAGAATTGCCTGAACCCAAG
>NW_022436969.1:8755529-8801907 GCF_009761245.1 Sapajus apella | reverse complement strand
TGGTGGCTCACACCTGTAAATCCCAGCACTTTGGGAGGCCGAGGTGGGCGGATCACAAGGTCAGCAGTTCAAGACCAGCCTGACAAACATGGTGAAACCCTGTCTCTACTAAAAATACAAAAATTAGCCAGGCATGGTGGCACAAGCCTGTAATCCCAGCTACTCAGGAGACTGAGGCAGGAGAATTGCTTGAACCCGGGAGGCGGAAGTTGCAGTAAGCCAAGATAGTGCCACTGCACTCCAGCCTGGGTGACAGAGCGAGACTCTGTCTCAGAAAAAAGGTTAATTAGTACTACTTAATATTATAAAAACATCTATCTTACTAGGCTCCTAAGGCAAGAACTAATTATCTATTTCATCTTTGTATCCACTACGATATCTAGGACAAAACCTCACACATGTAAACTTTTTTTTGTTGTTGTTGTTGAGATGGAGTCTCACTCTGTTGCCCAGGCTGGAGTGCAGTGGCACTATCTCAGCTCACTGCAACCTCCGCCTTCCAGGTTCAAGCGATTCTCCTGCCTCAGCCTCCCAAGTAGCTGGGACTACAGGTGCATGCCACCACACCCAGCTAATTTTTTGTATTTTTAGTAGAGACGGGTTTTCATCATGTTAGCCAGGATGGTCTCAATCTTGTGACCGCACAATTCGCCTGCCTCAGCCTCCCAAAGTGCTGGGATTACAGGCATATAAACCTCTTAATAAAAGTTTACTAAGCAGGCCAGTATGGTGGTTCATGTCTATAATCCCAGCACTTTGGGAGGCCAAGTCAGGAGGATCACTTGAAGTCAGGAGATTGACTCCAGAGTTTGAAGTTACACTGAGCTAGCCTGGGTAACAGAGCAAGTACCCGTCTCTTAAAAAAAAGAAAAAAAAAAGGTCTATTAAGCAAATGTGGAGTGACTATATATTATATATATTTCTTTCTCTCTCTGTCCCTCTGTTTTAAATTTTTTTCACATTAGAAAGTAAGTTTAAGTTCTAGTGCCCTCCAAGTCATTCATAAACACCTACACACCCACTCATTTGCCAAATTTACCTGGGTCCCTCTGGGATCAAAAGTAGCAGCTGCTTAGTAGGTGAACTTCAACACCAAGCAACAGGTTGGGGCAAGTAATTAACAATACCAAATCCATTTGAAATTACAGGGGAAATTTAGGGAAGTAGAATGTATTTATCACAGTTGGAATTTGGCCAGGATTCTAAAGAAAATACCAATTACCCTTTGATAATATAAAATAGCATATAAACACTGTTTAACTGAATTTCTGACTAAGGTAAGAATTCCAGAGACTCACAGAAGGGACACATCATTCCTGAACAAATTCTTCCATTGAGAAAGATTCTTTATACTTCCATAGTAACCCCTTGCCTCTAACAACAAGAAAACCTCTTATTGTCAGGTTAGTAATAAGAGTGAATTCTAATTAACAGAGCAGAAGCAAATAAGAGGTCTTTCTAGCACTACTAGCTATTGTGCACATTGGATACCTCTCTTCTGCAAAGTATCTCCACAACCTCACGTATCTCAATGTAGAAGATACTTCAAGAGAGCCAATTTCATCAGAATGGAAACTTTCTCAGACAACACCTCTCTGCCCAAGATAATTTAGGTGTAATTGTGCTTGACGTGAAAGTATGAATTAGGTAACTTTCCAAGGTCTCTTGCCACCTTCAAGTTAGGAATTCTATTTAGGGACCCAACCAAAAAAAAAATAAACAAAAAAGAGAGGGGTCTATAGATTTAAAAGATGTAATGACTAAGTACAACGTGGGGACTGCATTTGAAACCTATAATTGAAGAAACTGAACACAGATTGAATACCTGACGATATGTTTTAAATTTTCTATTTTTTTAAGTATAATTGCA
This sequence comes from Sapajus apella, assembly GCF_009761245.1. Lineage (NCBI taxonomy): Eukaryota > Metazoa > Chordata > Mammalia > Primates > Cebidae > Sapajus > Sapajus apella. The sequence continues at coordinate 8,800,037 of NW_022436969.1, read as the reverse complement.
ACAATTATATTTTAAAGATATACATACTGAAGTATTTGTAAATAAAATTATATAATGCCTAGGATTAGCTTCATTATGAAAATGATAGGGACAAGTTAGTGTGTAGATGTTCATGTGTTGATAATGACTGAAGCCCAGTGATGGGTACTTGGGAGTTCACTATACTATTTTCCATATGTTGTGACATAGGTGAAATAGATCATAGATCAAGTGCAATTTATGTTAACACGATTTTCTCTCTTTTAAAAAATGAAAGCATGTAAGAATGCAAATAAATGACAGTGATATTTTATAGCAATAATCTTGAATTTCCACTATTTCATAAAATAGGTAAATCTTCTAAAACTTAACATTCTAAAATATTAATCCTTATACAATTGTTTATTTTTTGTTTAAATTTTTCCATTAAAATAACTTTAAAAAAGATATCCTATACCCATTTTCACTACTCCTATTCAACATAGTACTGAAAGTCCTAGCCAGAGCAATAATATAAGAGAAAGAAATGAAAGGCATCCACATTGGAAAAGAGGAAGCCAAATTGTTTCTCTTTTCTGATAATGTGGTCTTATACCTAGAAAAAACTAAAGGCTCCACCAAAAAAACTCTTAGATTTGATCAATGAGTTCATTCAAGTTGCAGGATACAAAATCAAAATCCGGAAATCAGTAGCATTTCTATACACTAATAATGACCTAGCAGAAAAATAAATCAAGAAGGAAATCCTATTTACAATAGCTACCAAAAAAAATGAAATACCTAGGAATAAATTTAACCAAGGAGGTAAAAGATATCTGCAAGGAAAACTACAAAACATAGATGAAGGAAGTTCAAGAAGACATAAATGAATGAAAAAACAGTCCATGCTCATAGGTCAAAAGAATCAACAGTGTTAAAATGACCATATTGACCAAAGCAATCTAAAAATTCAGTGCAGTCCCTATCAAAATACCAACATAATTCTTTACAGAATTAGAAAAAAAAAATTAGCCAAATCAATCCTAAGCAAATAGAACAAAGCTGAAGGCATCATACTACCTGACTTCAAAATGTATTATAAGACTAGAGTAACCAAACAGCACGGTCTGATTATAAAAATAGATGCATAGACCAATGGAACAACCAACCCACAGTAGGAAAGGTAATTAAATCATGTCATTTACAGCAACATGGATGGAACTGGAGGTTATTATGTTAAATGAAACAAGGCACAAAAAGACAAATATTGCACGTTCTCAAATATGTGGGAGCTAAAAAGTTTTATTACATGGAGACAGAGAGCAGAAAGATAGACAAGAGACTGGGAAGGGTGAGTTAGGGGGATAAGGGAGATGAAAAGAAGTGGGTTAAAGGATACAGCCCTGCAGTAAGATAGAAGAAATATATTCAATGTTTGATAGCAGGGCAGGGTAACTATACTTAACAAAAGCATATTGTATTCAAGTGATAGACACTCTAAATATCCTGTCTTGATCACTACACATTAAATACTTGTAACAAAATTCACATGTACCCATAAACTTGTACAAATAAAACATAAATAAATGAAACAAAAATAACTCCTAAATCAAACAAATCTCATTATTTTTCTAAACTTCAAGTTGAGCTGAACCCAATTAATAATGTTTTATTGACCAATACATGAAGCCAAAGCACTTTTTGGGGTTTTCTTTTTAGCACTTTTATTTTCAAATGTGCAATAAATTCACTCATTCTCTTTGTAAACATTTGAATGGTATTTACAAAATTTCTACATGCTTCCATTAACATGCTAAAATATACTGTGCATACCAGAAAGGTATAATATGGTTTCTGCCTTCAAGAATTTACAGCCAAATTTGAAAAACTAGATTCATATAGGAAATACAGCATGATGAAAGTTTTAACATTTGATAAATATATACAGTTATTTCAACCACAGTTTGTTTTAAAAAATCTAAACAAAACTAAACCCAACCAATTTATCATTCAGTACAAAATTCCCACATCTATTTGCTTAGTTTATAATTATTTTGTATTACTGCTTTTCAATTTGTTAGACTTTATTTTTTAGCACAATTTTTGTTCACAACAAAATTGAGCAGAAGGAACACAGATTTGCTATATACCATTTCTCCCACCAGAGTGGCACATTTGTTACAATTGATGAACCTACAGCGACACATCCTTATCATCCAAAGTCTGTAATTTACATTTGGGTTCACTCTTGGTGTTGTGCATTCTATGGGTTTGAAAAAATGTATAATGACGTGTATCTACCATTATAGTATAATATAGAGTAGTTTCACTTTCCTATATAAATCTTCTGTGTTCTACCTATTCATCTCTCCCTATCCCCAATCACTGGCAACCATCAATCTTTTTACTGTCTCCATAGTTTAGTCTTTTTCCAGTATGTCTTACAGTGAAAAATCATAGAGTATGTACCCTTTTCAGATAGGCTTCTTTCACTTAGCTATACACATTTTAGGTTCCTCCATCCCGTTCATGGCTTGATAGTTCATTTCTTTTACACTGAGTAATATTCCATTGTTTAGATGTACCATAGGTAATTGATCCATTTACCTATTGAAGGACACACAGTTGCTTCCAACTTTTGGCAATTATGAATAAAGCTGTTATAATAAACATCTATATGTCAGGTTTTTTGTGGCATGTTTTCAACTCACTTGGGTAAATACAAAGGAGCATGATTGTTGGATTGTATGGTAAGAGTATGTTTACTTGTGTAAGAAACTGCCAAACTCTCGTCCAAAGTAACTGTAACCCTTTTCCATTCCCACAAGCAATGAATAAGAAATCTTATTCCTGGCCTGACACAGTGGCTCACGCCTGTAATCCCAGCACTTTCAGAGGCTGAAGTGGGCAGATCATGAGGTCAGGAGTTCAAGACCAGCCTGACCAACATGGTGAAATCCCGACTCTACTAAAAAAACAAAAAAATTAGCCAGGCATGGTGGCATAAGTCTGTAATACCAGCTATTCAGGAAGCTGAGGCAGGAGAATCGCTTGAACCTGGGAGGCGGAGGTTGCAGTGAGCTGAGATCGTGCCACTGTACTCCAGCATGGGTGACAGAATGAGATTCTGTCTCAAAAAAAAAAAAAAAAAAATTCTTCTTCCAGCACATCCTTACCAGCATTTGGCGTTGTTAATGTTCTAGATGTGGGCCATTATAAGATTTCTGTAATGGTATTTTACTGTTGTTTTAATTTGCATTTCCCTCATGATAAAAGGTGTGTAATCTTTTCCTATGCTTAATTACGTCATATGCATATTTGGTGAGTTATCTGTTAAGGTCTTTGGGTCATTTTTTCATCAGTTTGTTTTCTTATTGTTCAGTTTTAAAAGTTCTGTGCATGTATTTGGCAAGAGTCCTTTATCAGATATGTCTTTTGCAAAAATTTTTCCCCAGTCTGTGGCCTGTCATTTTATTCTTTTGATGGTATCTTTCTCATAGCAGAAATTTTTTATTTTAATAAAGTCTAGTTATTTATTTCATGGATCACCCTGTTGGTGCCATTAATGTCATATCTAAAAAGTCATCACCAAACCCAGGTCATATAGACTATCTTTTAGGACCTTTATAGTTTCCCATTTCACATTGTCTATGATCCATTTCCAGTTAACTTTTGTGAGGGGTATAAGATTGTGTCTGTATTCTCCTCTCTTTTTTTTTTTTTTCTTGCATGTAGATGTCAAGTTGTTCCAACACCATTTGCTAAAAAGACTATCTTTTCCCCATTAAACTACCTTTACTCCTTTGTCAAAGCTCAGTCAACTATATTTATGTGGGTTGATTTCTGGTTTCTCTATTCTGTTCCATTGCTGTATTTGTCTGTTCTTTTGCTAATACCATACTGTCTTGACTAATGTAACTTTATAGCAAGTTTTGGTCAGGTAGTGTCAGTCCTCCAACTTTGATCTACTCCTTCAATTTTATGTTGGCTATTATAATGACTCTTTTGTCTCTCCACATAAACTTAGAATCAGTTTGATAACATCCAGAAAATAATTTTCTGGGATTTTGATTGGGATTGAATTGAATCTGAATATCAAAATGAGAAGAACTGACGTCTTGACAACACTGAATCTTCTATACATGAGTATATATTTCCATTTTTTAGTTCTTTAATCTTTTTTCAACAGAGTTTTATAGTTTTCCTCATATCTTATACATATTTTGTTAGATTTATACCTAAGTATTTTGTTTTGGATGTGCAAATATAATTAGTATTACGTTTTTAATTTCAAATTCCATTTGTTCATTGCTGGAAAGTGATTAACTTTTGTATATTAGCCTTGTGTCCTGCAACCTTTCTGTAATCTCTCTCTTTTTTTTTTTTTTTCCCATTTATTTATTTTATTGCATTTTAGGTTTTGGCCTTTCTGTAATCTCTTATTAGTTCCAGGATTTTTTTGTCAATTGTTTTGAATTATCTACATAGTCAGTTATGTCATATGCAAAAATGACAGTTTTATTTCCTCCTTTTCAATCATTAGATCTTTTCCTTCCTTTTCTTGTCTTATTGTATTACCTATGACTTCCAGAATGATGCTGAAAAGCAGTGGTTAAGGGTTAACAACCTTATCTTGTTCCAAGTCTTAGTGGAAAAGCTTCTAGTTTCTCACTATTAAGTATAATGTTAGCTGTAGGTTTTTTGCAGATACTCTAGTATAAAGTTGAAGTAGTTCCCCTCTATTTCTAGTTTACTGACAATTTTTATCATGATTCTTGCATTTTATCAAACACTTTTTCTGCATCTATCAAGATGATCATATGATTTTTCTTCTTTAGCTATTGATGTGATGAATGATATTACAGCAATAGTCCCCTTGCCTTATCCAAGGGGCACACGTTCCAAAACCCCCAGTAGATGCTTGAAATTTTGGATAGTAGCTACCTTCTTGCTGTCAATTGGAACACATTTCTGTACATGTCTTCCACTCACATACTTAATGTCATCTTATCTAAGTGTTTATCATACACTGTGGCAGTAACTTTTGCAGTTTGAGGTATGACAGCAAAACTAGCACATGTTTATTTTTCCTTCTTCACAATTTCCTGGCTAAAAGATTCATTGTAAGAATCTTTTAGCAACCTCAGCATGCTTTTTTTTTCTTTCCTTATTAAGACAAGAACATTTACCTCTTCACTTCAACAAAGCACTCCATAGCTACTCTTTGGCATATTCAAATTACCAGCATCACTACTCTTGTACTTTGGGACATTATAAAGTAAAATAAGGATTAATCGAACCAAAACACTATGATGTAAGCACAGTCAATCTGATAACTGAGATGGTTGCTAAGTGGATAATGGGTGGGTAGCATATACAGCATGAATACACTGAACAAAGGGATGATTCATGTTCCAGGATACAACAGAACAGTGTGAGATTTCTTCCCGCTATCCCACCACTCAGAATAGCATGCAGTTTAAAATTTATGAGTTATTTCTGGAATTTTCCATGTAATATTTTCTGACCAGGGCTGACCATAGGTAACTGAAATTGAGGAAAGCAAAACTGTGAATGGCAGGAGAGCGGGGGGAGAGACTATTGTGATGGATTTTTGAATGTTGTACTAGCCTTTTATACCTGAGATAAATCCCACTTGGTCATGTTGTATAATTCTTTTTATACATTATTGGATTTAATCAATTTTATTTTAGAATCTATTGCTGCCTAAAGTCCTTTAAGGATATGTTACAAGCAGATTGTGAACTGACCCCATGTGATACCTGCCTCCTACTTTTTATGCTTGTATAATCCCCTCCACTTGAGTGTGGGCTTCTAGCCAATACAATATAACAATGATAACGAAATTTCTGGTCACTCCTGTGATTATGTTATGTTACATTCCACTCTATCTTGCTAGCAGACTTACTCCACAGACTCTTCTGATTGGCTTTATGAATTAAACAGCCATGCTGGGAAAGCCTGCACAATAAGGAATGTGGACAGCCTGAGTACCTACAGGCAGCTGCTAAGAGCTGACTTCCAATTAACATCACACATGGAGCCAGGGTCCTCAGCCCTGCAGTCACAAAGAAATTCATGCAGTCAACAACTTGAGTGATCTCGGAAACATATTATTCCCCAGTCAAACCTCCAGATAAGACTGCAACCCAGCCAACACTTTGATTATAACCTTGTGAAACCCTAAGCAGAGGATCCAGCTAAGCCATTCCCAGATTCCTGATACACAGAAACTGTGAGATAATAAGTGTCTGTTAGGTCAACGCATTTGTGGTAATCTGTTACAGAGCAATAGAAAAGTAATAAAACAGAAATGTTTAAGTCCTAATATATAAGAGTTCTACTGAATCCTATAATAGTGCTATATCTTTGTTTAAAAAGCAAAGCTGGAAGACTTTGCCTGGGTAAAGTCAAAATGTCTTTTAAAAAGATTTCTAGTCCACCCTGAGAAGAATAATTTTTTGGATTAAGTCAGATTTTTAAGACTCAGAATTTTAAGATTAATTCCAGAGAAAATAATCTAGGAAAATTGGTATGTGCTGTATCAGAGTAGACAGGAAAATGAATAGTATCTCCATTAATCTTCAAATTTCAAAGCAACTTTGCATTCCTGGGATACCTGGTCACTAGATATTACCCTTTTTATGTATTGTTGGAATTGATTTGCTAAAATATTATGAATTTTTTAATCTATGTCTATGACAGATATTGGTCTATAGCTTTCTTGTAATGTCTTTGTGTGGTTTAGTATCAGAATAATGTTGCTCTCATAGAATTAACTGAAATAAATATCCTCTGCTTCAATTCCTTAGTATTATTTCTTCCTCAAATGTTTCATAAAATTCATCAAAGTCTACAGGGGTATTCAGGTTATCTATTTCTTCTTGAATGAGTTTTGGTAGTTTGTCTTTCAAAGAATTTATTCATCTCATCCATGTTTTCAAATTTATTACCATAAAGTTTGTCATAATATTCCCATATTATATCTATCTATCTGTCTACCTATTCTCAATATATTTAGAACCTGTATTTGTCATCTCTGTCATTATGGGTATTGGCAATTCATGTTTTCTTTCTTCTTCCTGATGAGTTTGAATAGAGATTTATCCATTTTATTGGTTTTCTCTAAGAATTGGTTGTGGTTTCATTTATTTTTCTTTTTATTTTCTATTTAATTGATTTTGCTCTTATCATTTTTTCCTTCTTCTGATTAGTTTTGTTTTCCATTTTTATAAAATAGAAGCTGAGGTCACTCATTTAAGATCTTCTCCACTAATATAGGCATGTTAGTGCTACAAATTTCCCTCTAAGTACTGCTTTAACTGCATCTCACAAATTTTAATATGTTGTGTATTCATTTTTATTCAGTTAAAGTACTTTATTTCCTTTTTTGTCTCTTTTTTTGGCCCACAGGTCATTTAGAAGTAATTTAATTTCCAAATACTTGGAATTTTCCTGATAGCTTTTACTAAATTATAATTCCATTGTTGACTAAAAACATATGCTTTATGATTTGAATCTGTCTAAATTTATCGAGACTTATTTAACAGCCCATAATATGATCAATGTAGGCAAATGTTCTGTTTGTGCTTGAAGAAAATCTGTATCCTGCTGTTGCTGAGTCTAATATTATATAAATATTGTCATTATTTGATAGTGTTGGTCAAGTCTTCTATATCCTTACTGATGTTTTTCTACTTGTTCTATCAATATGGAAACAGGATTGAAATTTCTGGTTAAAATTGTGGATTTGTCTATTTTTTTCTTTCAGTTCTATCAGTTTTTGTTTTACGAATTTTGAAGTCTATTAGGCAAATAAACATTTAGAAATGTTATGTCCCCTTGACAAACTGACCCCTTTATAGAAATGACTCTTTTTATCCCCACTAATATTCTTTGCTCTGCAATCTATTTTGTTTGATATAATTATAATCACTACATCTCACTTTAGATTAGTGTTAGTATGGCATATCTTTTTTCTTCCTTCCTTCCTTCTTTCCATTCTTCTGCTCATTGTTCTTTTTTGAGACAGGATCTCACTTTATCACCCAGGCTGGAGTGTAATGATGCAAACATAGCTTACTGCAGCCTCAAACTCCTGGGCTCAAGCAATCCTATCACTTCAGCATCCTGAGTTGCAAAAACTACAGATACATACCACCACACCTGGCTAATTTTTTTAATTTAAAAAAATGGTAGAGACAAGTCTTACTATGTTGTCCAGGCTAGTCTTGAACTCCTGGCTTCAAGCCATCCTCCTGCCTTAGCCTCCCAAAGCGCATTTTCATCAGTCTGTGGGGTGCTCAATGGGTCCACATTAGTGATTTATGAGGAAGGAATGATATTTCAATCACTTGAATTTTTTTCCTTTAAAACACTTGTTGGGTGGTTTGCTCTGTGAGAAAACTGATATTAAGTTTGAGTGTTATAAGTTTCTTTTAGTGAAGTCCAGTCAAGGGGTACAGGAGAAAAGCTGTAAATGCTAAGAAACCACTGAAAGGCAAACACTTTAGCATATAATTCTAGATGATGTATCCAAGTACCAGGATAAGGCCTAACAATTCTACCCACACATTGTAAGCATCCAATGTATCTGTCCCTGCAAGCCTTGACATTCTTTTAGCCCACAGCTGCTTTGCGTAGTGAGATTTCTTGACTTGCCATGGCAAGGTTCGTTGTATTATGATATATAATGGAATGAATTATTTCAGTGGATCCAATTGTATACTAATGCCATGTCCCACAAGGACTGGTCAGAGTAAAGACAGTGAGAGAGCCTGCAGTGCAAACCATAATTGAATAGAGTGTTTCTTCACCATGTTGAGAAAAGGCTGTTAACTGGCTCACGTAACCTTTCTAAAATTTGTTCACTGGATTCCAAAAAGAAACAGTGACATTCTGAGTCACCCTTATGTCAGGGATTAGATATTTATTCCTTCAGGAAATAAATTTTTAACCAGTAGTTACTTCCATTTTCATAACCAAGTCCCAACCCTGTAGAAAAAGTTTATTCTCAAACCCAAAATTTTTCTATTTTCATTAATAATTTTAGGTTAGGCAAAGGACATGAACAGACACTTCTCAAAAGAAGACATTTATGCAGCCAAATAACATGAAAAAAAGCTCAATATCACTAAGCATTAGAGAAATGCAAATCAAAATCACAGTGAGATATACCATCTCATGCCACTCAGAATGGTGATTATTAAAAAGTCAAGAAACAGATGCTGGTGAGGCTATGGAGAAATAGGAATGCTTTTACACTGTTGGTGGGAATGTAAATTAGTTCAACCATTGTGGAAGATGTTGTGGTGATTCCTTAAAACCTAGAACCAGAAATACCATTTGACCCAGCAATCCCAGTACTAAGTACAGACCCAAAGGAATATAAAGATAAAGATACATCTTTATCTTTAATGCAGGAACAGAAAACAATAACAAAAAGTCAGAGGTTATCATCCCCAAATAACCAAAAATTATTATTTTTTCATTTTCTTTTAGGTTCTGGGATACATGTGCAGGATGCGCAGGTTTGTTACATAGGCAAACATGTGCATCTGTTTCATCTTTATCTTTATATTCTATTATAAAGGTACATGCATGCATATGTTCACTGCAGCACTATTCACAATAGCAAAGACATGGAATCAACCTGAATGCCCATCAATAATAGACTGGATAAAGAAAATCTGATACATATATACCATGAAATACTATGCAGCCATAAAAAGGAACCAGATCATGTCCTTTGCAGGTATATGGATGGTGCTTGAAGCCATTATCCTCAGCAAGCTAATGCAAGAACAGAAAACAAACACCACATGTTCTCACCTATAAGTGAGAGCTAAACAATGAGAACACATGGACACAGGGAGCACAACACACACTAAGGCCTGTGAGAGGCAGGGTTGGAGGAAAGAGAGCCATCAAGATAATACCAAGGTAATGGGTTGGTGGGTTAGTAGGTGCAGCAAACCACCATGGCACATGTTTGCCCATGTAACAAACCTGTACATCCTGCACATGTGTCTCAGAACTTAAAAAGAAAAAGAAAAAATAATTTTAGGTTATTCAGGGACTATAGCCTCCAACTTTTTGTTATTGTTTAGGTGAAACTTACCTGTTGCTGAGCTACAAAGGATATCTACTATTCCTTATTTTACTCTCAAAGGAAATCTATCCAAAGAAAAGCATTTTTCATTTGTGTCTGTAGCTTTGAGTCAGAACCTTTATAGCATGGTTACCTGATTAAATAGAATAGCAGCAGTTCCTGTTAGCACCTTAAGTTAATCTCTCAGTATTTTCAACATAATCTTGTTGATTTTGTGTACTGGATCTTATCTGTTTCCTTATCTGTTATATTTAATTAGAAATAGTGATACAGGTGATACTATTTTTCAATTTTTGATATGAACACATTTGTTTAATACTGTGAAAGCTGGAGTTTAGAAACTTTCATCTGGAAACCAAAATGAATAAAGTAATTATTAATAGGCATGATAATACTAACAGTCACACTTTATTTTTGATAGTATGAGGGGGTCTTAACCGTGACTTTTATCTCAATATGTCTGCGTTGTCCAGGGCAAGCTTTGAGGGTGTGTGAACCATAGAGTCACAGAGGGCCCTGCATGCAAAAGGACTATGGTTTGATTTAATGATTTATTTAGAATTTTTAACTATTTTTGAACAGTTGGCCCTTTATTTTCACTTTGCATTGCCTTATAGATTATGCGGTTGGTTCTTGCTCTGCCATATTCATATTTGTTAAAGATGACCCAGTTAAGTCACGGTTAAGACCCCCTCATACTCTTTATTTAATTTTTCACCTATTTGGATGATCAAAAATAAAGTGTGACTGTTAGTATTATCATGCCTATTAATAATTACTTTATTCTACATGTTTTATAAATTAGATAATAATCACTTAATTATCTAATTTAATGGTACTTTGGTTCTGATGATTTTAAACTGTTTTAATGTTTAACCTCCAAACTGTTGAACTTTTTCATGGTTCTGGTGATTCCTCCACCTGAAATCAGTTAATATGGAAATCAACTTTAACACCAGATAGACAAGGGGCAGGGGTGCAATAATGGAAAGACGCTAAAGACATGTAAATTTTGATATCACATGGGTACATACAGCAAAAACACTGTAACACCCCTACAAATAACTACCATATATTGTCTGCCTATGAACCAGACACTGTGATAAGCATATTAATTTAGTCCAAACAATGCTATGAAGTAAGGGAAAAAAGGGTATTCACAAAAGTAAAGAGCCACTTAAATAGACATTACAAAAATTGCACTGGGAACTATATCAACTATACTCAAATAGGGTAATCAAGAAGAGTTCATTAAATTGACTATTTACAAGTGTGAGCAGATTTTAGAGACGCTATTAAGGAAGAATGCAGTACCCATGAGGCTAGCCACAGCAAGACCCCAAGAGAAGAAGTTACTATGACCTGCAAAAGCCTCCTGACAGGAGATGTGGCTTCCATTAGAGGAATGTGGCCAAGAGGGATCCAAGATGGCCGATTAGGAGCAGCTCACGATTGCAGCTCCCAGTGAAAGCACGGAGGGTGAGCGGCATTTCCAAACAGATTTTTATTGCACACAGACCAGGAGATTCCCAGATGGAGGAGCCCCATGGGTCCCCAGCGTGGCTGGTTTGGCCAGAATGGCTGTTTTGGCCGGAACGGCTGTTTTGGCCAGCGCAGCTGTTTTGCCAGCACCCCAGCGCAGCAGGTCTCCGTACAAAATACATCAGTCCGGGTGCCGTTTTAGCTGGCGATTGGAGCTCCAAGAAGGCAGAGTCGCGCATTCATCTGATTAAAAAGGGGACTGAAACAGGGAGCCAGGCCAGGAGATTCCCGGGCAAAAAAGCGCCATGAATCTCAGTGCCCCGTTTCAGCTGGCACAGTGGATCGCCACACAGGAAATCACACAGATCCCAGAGCCTTTTCAACAGGTGACTGGAAGAGCTAGGAGACAGTCGACCACTCAAGTAAAATGCTATTGAAAAAATGAAAGGCCCTGAGGCAGAGAGCCAGGTGATCAGGCTTGGCTGGTTCTACCCTCACAGAAAAACAGCAATCAGAAATGCTCTGGATTGAGAGTTTCACAACAAGCACAACTGAACACAGGACGGTCCAGCTCTGTGGGGGAGGGGCGTCTGCCATTACCGAGGCGCTCCACAACTACGGAGGTAGTCCACCATTGCCGAGGCAGCCCACCATTACAGATAGAGCCCGCCATTACAAAGGTGTGCCGCCATTGCTGAGGCAGTTCTAACTACACCCATATAAACAGGACTTCAGGGAGTTCACACAGCAGCTGGACAGAGCCCACAGCAGATGAGCAAAGCCTCTGGAGGCAGACAATGACTAGGCTGCCTCCTCACTGGGCAGGGCAGCCCTGAAAAAAGGCAGCAGCACAACAGAAACTCATAAATAAAGCCCTAATTCCCCGGGAGAGAGTACATGGGGAAAAAAAAAGGGGGGGGTGTTTACGAGTTCTGCTGCAGCAGACTTAAACATACCTGCCCAGTAGCTCTGAATGAACAATGGAGCTCACAGCTCAGCACTTGAGCTCCTATAAAGGACAGACTGTATCCTGAAACAGCTCCCTGACTCCCATATATCCAAAGAGTCACCTCATAAAGGAGAGCTCAGACTGACATCTGGCAGGTATCCTTCTGGGACAAAGATAGCAGAAGAAACTGGCAGCAACCTTTACGGTTCTGCAGCCGCTGCAGGTGATCCCCAGGCAAGCAGGGCCTGGAGTGGACCTCAGCAGTCCTACAGCAGAGGGGCCAGGCTCTTAGAAGGAAAACTAAGACACAGAAAGAAATAACTTCATCATCAACAAACTGGATGTCCACTCAGAGACCCAGTCTGAAAGTCAACAACTACAAAGATGACAGGTGGATAAATCCACAAAGATGGGAAAAAACCAGCACAAAAAGGATGAAAACACCCGAAACCAGAACACCTCTCCTCCTACAAGGGATCACAACTCCTCACCAGCAAGGGAACAAGGCTGGATGGAGAATGGGTGTGATGAATTGACAGAATCAGGCTTCAGAAGGTGGGTAATAAGAAACTTCTGTAAGCTAAAAGAACATGTTCTAACCCAATGCAAAGAAACTAATAACCTTGAAAAAAGATTTGACGAAATGCTAAGAAGAATAAACAACTTAGAGAGGAACATAAGTGAATTGACAGAGCTGAAAAACATAACATGAGAGCTTCGCGAAGCATGCACAAGTTTCAGCAGCCAAATTGACCAAGCATAAGAAAGGATATCAGAGGTCGCAGATCAACTCAATGAAATAAAATGAGAAGGCAAGATTAGAGAAAAAAGGGTAAAAAGGAATGAACAAAGTCTCCAAGAAATATGGGACTATGTGAAAAGACCTAATCTACATTTGAAAGGTGTACCTGAATGTGACAAAGAGAATGAATCCAAGCTGGAAAATACTCTTCAGGATACTATCCAGGAAAACTTTCCCAACCTAACAAGGCAAGCCAATATTGAAGTCAAGGAAATACAGAGAACACCACAAAGATATTCCTCAAGAAGAGCAACCCCAAGGCACATAATCGTCAGATTCACCAGGGTTGAAATGAAGGAGAAAATGCTAAGGGCAGCCAGAGAGAAAGGTCGGATTACCCACAAAGGGAAGCCCATCAGACTCACAGCAGATCTCTCAGCAGAAACCCTACAAGCCAGAAGAGAGTAGGGGCCAATATTCAACATCTTTAAAGAAAAGAACTTTCAACCCAGAATTTCATATCCAGCCAAACTAAGCTTCATAAGTGAAGGAAAAATAAAATCCTTTGTGAAATGCAAGTACTCGGAGATTTCATCACCACCAGGCCTGCTTTACAAGAGCTCCTGAAAGAGGCACTACACATAGAAAGGAACAACCAGTACCAGCGACTCCAAAAACATACCAAATGGTAAAGAACATCAACACAATGAAGAAACTGCATCAAGTAATGGGAAAAACAGCCAGCTAGCACCAAAATGGCAGAATCAAATTCACACATAACAATATTAACCTTAAATGTAAATGGGCTAAATGCCCCAATCAAAAGACATGGAATGGCAAATTGGATAAAAAGCTAAAAACCATCAGTGTGCTGTATCCAGGAAACCCATCTCACATGCAAGGATACACAAAGGCTCAAAATAAAGGGATGGAGGAAGATTTACCAAGCAAATGGAGAGCAAAAAAAAGCAGGAGTTACAATTCTCATCTCTGATAAAATAGATTTTAAAGCAACAAAGATCAAAAGAGACAAAGAGGGACATTACATAATGGTAAAAGGATCAATGCAACAAGAAGAGCTAATGATCCTAAATATATACGCACCCAATACAGGAGCACTCAGATAATTAAGGCAAATTCTTAATGACTTACAAATAGACTTAGACTCACACAAAAAAATAGTGGGAGACTTTAACACCTCACTGTCAATATTAGACAGGTCAACGAGACAGAAAATTAACAAGGATATTCAGGACTTGAACTCAGACCTGGACCAAGCAAACCTAATAGACATTTACAGAACTCTCCACCCCAAATCCACAGAATATACATTCTTGTCAGCACCTCATCACACCTACTCTAAGATTGACCACATAATTGGAAATAAATCACTCCTCAGTAAATGCAAAAGAACGGAAATCATAACAGTCTCTCAGACCAAAATGCAATCAAGTTAGAACTCAGAATTCAGAAACTAACTCAGAACTGCACAGCTTCATGGAAACTGAACAACGCTCTTGAATGTTGGCTGGATAAACAATGAAATTAAGGCAGAAATAAAGATGTTCTTCAAAACCAACGAGAACAAAGACACAACATACTAGAATCTCTGGGACACAATTAAAGCAGTCTTTAGAGGAAAATATATAGCAATAAATGCTCACATGGGAAGCAAGGAGAGATCTAAAATCGACACCCTATCATCAAAATTGATAGAGCTAGAGGAGCAAGATCAAAAAAACTCAAAACCTAGCAGAAGACAAGAAATAACAAACATCAGAGAAGAACTGAAGGAGATAGAGACACAAAAGAACCTTCAAAAAATCAATAAATCCAGGAGCTGGTTTTTCAAAAAGTTCAACAAAATAGACAGACCACTAGCAGATTAATAAAAAAGAAAAGAGAATAATCAATAAATGCAATAAAAAATGATAAAGGAGATATCACCACAGATTCCACAGAAATTCAAACCATCATCAGAGATTATTACAAACAACTCTATGCACATAAACTAGTAAACCTCGAAGAAATGGATAAATTCCTGGACACTTGCATCCTCCCAAGGCTAAACCAGGAAGAAGTCGAAACCCTGAATAGACCAATAACAAGGTCTGAAGTTGAGGCAGCAATTAAGAGCCTACCCCCCAAAAAAAGCCCAGGTCCAGATGGGTTCACAGCCGAATTCTACCAGACATACAAAGAGGAGCTGGTACCATTCCTTCCGAAACTATTCCAAACAATACAAAAAGAGGGAATCCTTCCCAAATCATTTTATGAGCCCAACATCATCCTGATACCAAAACCTGGCAGGGACTCAGCAAGAAAAGAAAACTTCAGGCCAATATCCATGATGAACATAGATGCAAAAATCTTCAATAAAATATTGGCAAACCAATTGCAACAGCACATAAAAAAGCTTATCCACCATGATCAAGTAGGATTCAAACCGGGGATTCAAGGCTGGTTCAACATATTCAAGTCTATAAACATAATTCACCAGATAAACAGAATCAAAGACAAAAACCACATGATTATGTCAATTGATGCAGAGAAGGCCTTTGACAAAATTCAACAACACTTTATGCTAAAAAACCCTCAATAAACTAGGTATTGATGGAACGTATCTCAAAATAATAAAAGCTATTTACGACAAACCAACAGCCGATATCATACTGAATGGGCAAAAACTGGAAACACTCCCTTGGAAATCTGGCACTAGACAAGGATGCCCTCTCTCACCACTCCTTTTCAATATAGTACTGGAAGTTCTAGCCAGAGCAATCAGGCAAGAAAAAGAAATAAAGTGTATTCAACTAGGAAAGAAGGAAGTCAAATTGTCTCTATTTGCAGACAACATGATTGGATATCTAGAAGACCCCATCGTCTCAGCCCAAAATCTCCTGAAACTGATAAGCAACTTCGGCAAAGTCTCAGGATACAAAATCAATGTGCAAAAATCACAAGCATTCCTACACATCAATAAGAGACTTAAAGAGAGCCAACTCAAGAATGAACTGCCATTCACAATTGCTACAAAGAGAATAAAATACCTAGGAATACAACTAACAAGGAACGTAAAAGACCTCTTCAAGGAGAACTACAAACCACTGCTCAATGAAATAAGAGAGGACACAAACAGATGGAGAAACATTCCATGTTCATGGTTAGGAAGAAGCAATATCATGAAAATGGCCATACTGCCCAAGGTAATTTACAGATTCAACGCTATCCCCATCAAGCTACCAATGACCTTCTTCACAGAACTGGAAAAAAACCACCTTAAACTTCATATGGAACCAAAAGAGAGCCCGCATAGCCAAGTCAATTCTAAGCAAAAAGAACAAAGTGGGAGGCATCACGCTACCGGACTTCAAACTATACTACAAGGCTACAGTAATCAAAACAGCATGGTACTGGTATCAAAACAGAGATATAGACAAATGGAACAGAACAGAGGCCTCAGAGGCAATACCACACATCTACAACCATCTGATCTTTGACAAACCTGACAAAAACAAGCAATGGGGAAAGGATCCCCTGTTTAATAAATGGTGTTGGGAAAACTGGCTAGCCATCTGCAGAAATCAGAAACTGGACCCCTTCCTGACACCTTACACTAAAATTAACTCCAGATGGATTAAAGACTTAAACATAAGACCTAACACCATAAAAACCCTAGAAGAAAATCTAGGCAAAACCATTCAGGACATAGGCGTAGGCAAGGACTTCATAACCGAAACACCAAAAGCATGGGCAACAAAAGCCAAAATAGACAAATGGGACCTAATTAAACTCTACAGCTTCTGCACAGCAAAAGAAACAGTCATTAGAGTGAATCAGCAACCAACAGAATGGGAAAAAAATTTTTGCAGTCTACCCATCTGACAAAGGGCTGATATCCAGAATCTGCAAAGAACTAAAACAGATTTACAAGAAAAAAACAAATAAGCCCATTCAAAAGTGGGCAAAGGATATGAACAGACACTTTACAAAAGAAGACATACATGAGGCCAACAAACATGAAAAAATGCTCATCATCACTGGTCATTAGAGAAATGCAAAGTAAAACTACATTGAGATACCATCTCGCACCAGTTAGAATGGCGATCATTAAAAAATCTGGAGACAACAGATGCTGGAGAGGATGTGGAAAAATAGGAACACTTTGACACTGTTGGTGGGAGTGTAAATTAGTTCAACGATTGTGGAAGACAGTGTGGCGATCTCTCAAGGACCTAGAAATAGAAATTCCATTTGACCCAGCAATCCCATTATAAATCGTTCTATTATAAAGACACATGTACATGTACCTTCATTGTGGCACTGTTTACAATAGCCAAGACCTGAAACCAACCCAAATGCCCATCAATGATAGACTGGACAAGGAAAATGTGGCACATATACACCACAGAATATTATGCAGCCATCAAAAAACAATGAGTTCGTGTCCTTTGTACGGACGTGGATGAACCTGGAAACCATAATTCTCATCAAACTGACACAAGAACAGAAAATCAAACACCGCATGTTCTCACTCATAGGCGGGTGTTGAACAATGAGAACACATGGACACAGGTAGGGAAGCATCACACACTGGGGTCTGTCGGGGGGAAACAGGGGAGGGACAGCGGGAGGTGGGGAGTTGGGGAGAGAGAGCATGGGGAGAAATGCTAGATATAGGTGAAAGGGAGGAAGGCAGCAAATCACAATGCCATGTATGTACCTATGGATCTTGCATGTTCTTCACATGTACCCCAAAACCTAAAATGCAACAAAAATAAAATAAAATAAATATAGATATATATATAAAGAGGAATGTGGCCAGTTGCCAGTGACCTCACAGGGAGAGAGCTGAGAAAATAAATGCCCAGTACGTATTCTCCTCCCTCCCTCAGATTTCCTATTGGTGTCCCCCACTGATCAAACCCAACTAGAGGCCACAAAGAATCTTAATTTTGTAATCTAGTGATTCTCAAAGGTTAACATGCTTCAGAATCACTTGGCCAGTTTGTCAAAGCACAGATTCCTGGGTCCCACCCGCCAGAGTTTATGATTCAGGAGGTCTGGGGTGGGGCCAGAAAATGTGCACTTCCAGTAAGTCCCCAGGTGATGCTGATTATCCAGGGGCCACATTTGGAAAAACCATTGATTTAATCTAAAGCAGGTCAGCCTCTCTGGGCAGAAGCAGGGTAGAGAAGGGAGGAGTGTACAATTGGAAGACATCCAGCATAGGAAAAATGGAAGTGATGTGAAGACAACAAACTTGCTTATCATCCAAACCACTGCCTCTGATTCCTTTTGTTCTTTTTTCCTCCATTTGTGACTTCTAAAAGGTTTATTTCTTTGCCTTGGTGCAAGCAGAGAGAAGCATGAAGTATTTTCAAAATACCTCCCAAACAGTCCCTTTAACAACTCCAAACTTTAGACAATGTGTAGTCTAGACTGCCTCTCGCCAACCAGAATTGGTGCTGACAAGGAGGGTTTGACACACACAGCAGGAAAGAGCCATTACTTTTCCTTTTATTACTACGTTCAAGAGCCTAGGATGCTTCTGAAAGGAAAATCTAGAAAATTGGCAGTTCTGATGCTAAATCTATTGTGGGTGTTTATGAGTGTCCTGACTATAAAAAAACATTAGGTGGGGGGGATCATCAATCAGGACTTGTAGTAGTTGAAATATAAGGTTGAACTGGATGGTCTATCAGTTATAATGCAGTTTGCTATTACTAGTTTGTATTAGTCCATTCTCACACTGCTATAAAGAACAACTGGGTAATTTATGAAAAAGAGATGTAATTGACTCACAGTTCTGCAGGCTTAACAGGAAGCATGAATGGAAAACCTCAGGAAACTTACAATTATGGCAGAAGGCAAAGGAGAAAGCAAAGACCTTTTTCACATGGCAGCAGGAGAGACAGAGAGCAAGGGGAAGTGCTACTTTTAAACAACCTGATCTCGTGATAATCCACTATCATGAGAACAGCAAGTAGGGAATTCGCACCATGATCCAATCACCTCCCACCAGGTCCCTCCCCCAACACTAAGGATTACAATTCAACATGAGATTTGGATGCAGACACAGAGCCAAACCATATCATGGTCCTTGCTGCATTTTCATTAAAGACAATGAAATTATACTGAAAACAACTGAATCCTTCTTAGCAAGGCAGAAATTGAATGTAAAACTAAAAGCTAAAATATTACCCGGCTTTGTGTAAACAAAGTAGAGCATGTCAGATTAATGAATGACCTAGTTGGGAAAACGTGTAGACAAGGATTTCATCTGTGTTTGATAGTGGAAAGTTGTATCTGTTTCCTGTCAGAGATCTCAGAATATCTAATTTATGTGAAAAAAATGAAAAGTTCTGAAGAAACATACCAAGGCATAATTAGCCTATTTACTCCCCAGGGGTTTAACATTAGCTTTTAGTTGTTTGTTCAAAATACATACTATTTTTGTTTGTTTTGTAGGATTGTGTGTAATATTTGAAAGATGTGCACATTTTTATTTCCTGCCTTATCTGGGAGAAAAGCTGATGAGATGTCAGAAATAGATCAGGTTTAAATTAGTTTCATTTATTTTTATTTATTTATTTATTTATTTATTTATTTTGAAACAGTCTCCCTCTGTCCCCAGGCTAGAGTGCAGTGGCGCAATCTCAGCTTACTGCAGCCTCTGCCTCCCGGGTTCAAGCAATTCTGCCTCAGCCTACCAAGTAGCTGGAATTACAGGTGCTCACCACCACACCTGGCTAATTTTTGTATTTTTAGTAGAGATGGGGTTTCACTGTGTTGGCCAGGCTGCTCTTGAACTCCTGACCTCAAGTAAGCCGCCCGCCTTGGCCTCCCAAAGTGCTGGGATTACAGGTGTGAGCTGCCTAAATTAGTTTTTTAAATTAGAATTTTACTTGCGACATTACTAGGAAGAAGGGAGGTAACAGATGTTAACTTGCATATTCTCTATGTATTTACTATTTATAAGCAAATTTCTAAGGCTATAATCACCTTAGCATTTTAATTCCAAATACCAATTTAAAAATTAAACCAAATAATTATTCCACCAAGAATGTCATTAAGTTCTATTATTCTTTTTACTGTTCATAGTTTCATCCATGAAATTGGATTTAACACTGTTCTTTAAAAGTTGAATTATGATCTGGCTCGGCATGGTAGCTCACGCCTGTAATCCCAACACTTTGAAAGGCCAAGGTGGGCAGATCACTTGAAGTCAGGAGTTCAAGAACAGCTTGCCCAACATGCTGAAAACCCATCTCTACCAAAAGATACAAAAATTAGCCGGGTATGGTAGCATGCATCTATAGTTCCAGGTACTTGGAAGGCTGAGGTGGGGGAGAATCGCTTGAACCCAAGAGCTGGAGGTTGCAGTGAGCTGAGACTGCACCACTGCACTCCAGCCTGGGGAAAAGAACAAGATTCTGTCTCAAAAAAAAAAAAATTGTTGAATTATGATCTAAATAATGCTGTATAAAATGGAAAAAGAATGAATATACCAATATTCACGTAAAAACACACTAAATTGGATTATTTGGCCAAATAACAGAAATAAAATCAGTCCAAAGATGCACAATTATAAGCTGTTCTCCCTACATTTTCATTTGTGTATTCCTCCAGAGAACTTTGGTCTAATTGCACAGAAACAGCAAGACCCCAGCCATTATTTCATGACTCCTAGGCATACTGGGGTCTCCACAATGTGACAGAAGCCCAGGGAGAACTAAAGCTAAACGGATATTGTGAGACTGGTAAACAACAAAAATCACAGTGCCTGGGTTTTAGGAGCAAACTCTGGCCTCTTATCTTTTTCCCAGAGGGTTGACCAAGTGGATGAGGTATGTAATGAGAGCAAAACTCCAAGGAAAAATAATCACCAGTTGGTTGAACAGCAATATCATTTTTAAAATAATATAAAATCCACATAAATATGCCATAAAAATTTCAAACAGTAGAGAAGGGCATAAAATTAAAAGTAAAAAATACCTTTTATCCCTCTTCTGCTTCTAATCATATTTCCCAGAAAGTTTTTTTTTTTTGGTAGCCTTCCATGCATTTTCTATGCAAATTCAAAAATGTAAACATAAAATATCCTTTGTTTATATACAACTGAGATTACACTCTATATATTAATAATCTGCAAGTTTTTTGTTTTTCGGGTTTTTTTTGAGACAGAGTCTCATTCCAGGTGCCCAGGCTGCAGAGGCATCATCTCAGTTCACTGCAACCTTGACCTCCCAGGTTCAGCCTCCCAAGTAGCTGGAACTACAGGCATGCTGATCACGATGCCTGGGTAATTTTTTGTATTTTTAGTAGAGACGGGTTTTTCTCTGTTGCCCAGTCTGGTCTTGAACTCCTGGACTCAAGCAACCCAGCTCCCAAAGTACTGGGATTACACACATGAACCACCATGCCCAGCCTAATCTACAATTTTTTTTTCATGTACTGTATGTTGAAGATTTTTCTGTAGTGGTATAGCAGGTCCTCAAATAACACCGTTTCATTCAACACCATTTCATGATAACCTTGATGAGAAAAAAATTGATTCCCGGCCAGGACCACAATCTGTGTGAAATTTGCATGTTCTCCCACCTTTGTGAGTTTTCTCCCAATCCCAAAGATATGCACATCAGGTGAACTGATGTGTCTAAATGGTTCCAGGATGAGTGAGTTTAGGGACATATAAGAGTATGCTCTGCAATGAGATGGCACTCTCTGTCCAGGGTTGGTTCCCACCGTATTTCCTGAGCTGCAGAGATAGGTTCTGGCCTCCTGTGACCTTGAACTGAAACAACTAGGTAAATAATTACCTTACTTGTTTTTATTACTCTTTCTTAAACGTATGTGTAGTTCACATTTATTTCAATGTTTAATATTAGAAGTGTTTTGGTCTTTATTGAGAAATTTGGTGATGTTTTCATGACCAGAACTATGTTGTAGAAACTTAACTCTTGTGTATATTGATTAGCCTATGGTAAAATTTATGTGGTTATACATCATTTCCTTTAAGTCATGGTTTCCAAGAACCTAGTGACGATGTTAAGTGAGGACTTACTGTACATACAGATCTACCTCACAGGATGTATTACCACATAGATTATGGTTACTATAATTTAATTAACCAGTCCCATATTGATGAACATTCAGTTTGTTTCTAGATTTTTTCCTGTTAAAACAGCTTAGCTTTGTTACCTGGCTTCTATAATTTGGGGAGCCTGTTATCCCCATTGCTATCAGTAAGACTAGTTCTGTGACATTTTCTCTTTTACTGTCAGCTATGGCCTACAGAGGATAGTCAACACTGAGCTTCACAGTGATTACAGTACTCCTTTTACTATCTCATTCCTTATCACTTCAGAAAGCAGGTTCTCCTCCAGTGAGTTTATGGCACTCTCCTAGGGTATAAGATTTAGTCACCTGGCAAGAACCTCAAGAGACACTGCTACCATGCAGACAGGATGACTCTTCAAACCAAACAAAACCAAAAAACAAAACCAAAATGGCCTATACTAAGTGAAGTGAAAATACCATCTGCTTGCTAAACCCACAAGCAAAGTAGGCACAATTATCACAAGCAACAGCAGATCACTGTGAAAGTTCCCTGAACTACAGAAAGATACAGATTTTTAAATAGAGCACAGTATCCATGATGTCAGAGAGCTGGGCAGCCAATAAGGGTGTTGCTAAATCTAAGTGATCAAAACAAATCAAAGATGGATGCAACAAGGGGCTGATGGTAACTACCGCCAACAAAAAAAATGAAATCCCTTGTTTGGTTTCAAGACCTGAGCCAATTCTCAGTCCCAGAACTCACTGACTAAATCAAAAGCCAGGGTCCCAAGGAGGAAGTACCTTATAACATCATAGCAGGTATATATAGGAATATACCTATTATTTCCCAAGGACTAGAAAAAAAAAACAAATATTCATCAATTTGTGTGTGTGTGTGTGTGTGTGTGTGTGTGTGTGTGTGTGTACATCGAAACACAGAATACTGTGCAGCTGTAAAAAGGAATGAGGTGTTTCTCTTTATACTTATATGAAGAGATCTCCAGAATGTATCATTAAATGAAGAAAGCAAGGTACAGATCAGAGTATATAATATGTTCATTTTTGTGATTAAAAAAAAAGAAACTAAAATATACACACATTTTCTTTTAGTTTCAAAGTGAATTAATGAGAAGCTAAATTAAAACCATGCAAATGATATTGTAGAGCAGGAAAGAATATAGAGTGAGAGAACAGACATAGGAACAAAAGTTAGCATCAAAAAACCAGAAAGTCACCTTGAAGGGTTTTCACTTGACAAAGAAGGACAATTGGAGCATGAAAAATAATACTGATTCCAACTGATTAAAACACAACAAATATGTAAATACATGAATTCATAATTAACCTAATTTAAAAAACTTCATTCGTTAAGGTTTCTTAGGATACATAAGCTTACTATTCTAAAAAAATCCATGAATTAAGGAAATCATGCATATATTCTGTTTTCACATACAAAATATATTTCAGAGTAAACAGTCACTCTTATCAGAGAAAATTCTTCCTTACAGAAGAACTAATTCATCACCATTCTGGAATCCTTAGTGAAGTAATGGATATAAGTATTAATCATCAATAGCTATTAAAACCCTAAGGAAAAGATTGATGGAAGCTTTTGGGTGGCCAGATCAGGTTAGCAGCACTAACAATAGGACAACTGTTCATTGTCTCCTGGTGTGATGTAATAGGAAGTACAAGGCACCATGTATGAAGTATACTGCCTCCCCACAAAATTGAACCTGATTATAAATAAGCCTTTATAATTTAACATTAATTTTTAGGAAATACAGGACACAGAACAACAAGTTAAATGACACCAGGAGGTAAAATGAGCTAATCCAGAATGCAGAACATCATATTGATAAATGACACAGCTTCTTCAACAAATCAGAAAATAAAAAGAGATAGCACTATAATCAGTTAAAACATATATATATATATATATATATATATATATATATTTTTTTTTTTTTTTGAGACAGAGTTTCACTCTTGTTGCCCAGGCTGGAGCGCAATTTTGCAATCTCAGCTCATCGCAACCTCTGCCTCTCAGGTTCAAGCGATTCTCCTGCCTCAGCTATCCCGAGTAGCTGGGATTGCAGGCATGTGCCACCATGCCCAGCTGATACTGTATTTTTAGTAGAGACGGGGTTTCTCCATGTTGGTCAGGCTGATTTCGAACCTCCAACCTCAGGTGATCCATCCGCCTTGGTCTGCCAAAGTGCTGGGATTATAGGTGTGAGCCACCACGCCTGGACCAGGTAAAAGAAATTCAAGAGATGGCCGGGCACAGTGGCTCACACCTATAATCCCAGCACTTTGGGAGGCTGAGGCGGGTGGATCACGAGGTCAAGAGATCAAAACCATCCTGGTCAACATGGTGAAACCCTGTCTCCACTAAAAATACAAAAAATAGCTGGGCATGGTGGCGCACACCTATAGTCCCAGCTACTCGGGAGGTTGAGGCAGGAGAATTGCTTGAACCCAGGAGGCGGAGGTTGCAGTGAGCCAAGATTGCGTCATTGCACTCCAGCCTGAGTAAGAAGAGTGAAACTCCGTCTCAAAAAAAAAAAAAAAAGAAAAGAAATTCAAGAGATAAGACAAGCCAATGAGATATGTAGATTTTGGATCTTTTATTTTTCTGGTGCTGCTATAACAAATTTCTAAAAATTTAGTGGCTTAAAATGACGTTTTATTCTCTTCTGGGGGTCAGAAATCCAAAAAGCGGCCTCACAGGCTAAAATGCAGTCAGACTACATTCCTTCTGGAGGTTCTAGGGGTGAATCCATTTTTTTGCCTTTTCCAGCTTGTGTAGGATGTACACATGCCTTGGCTTTGTGGCCCCCTTGCAGCAAGAGCATCTCTCTACCATCTGTTTCTGCTGTCATCTCCTGCAATTCTGACACTGCTACTTCTCTCACATGGACACACTGTAAATACACTAGGCACATCCAGATAATCCAGGATAACCTTCCCATCTCAATATCCTTAACAGAATCAAATCTGCAAAGTCCCTGTTGCCACATAAAGTAACATGTTAGCATAGATTCCAAGGCATAAAATGTGGACGTCTTGGCTGGACGCGGTGGCTCACGCTTGTAATCCCAGCACTTCAGGAGGCCAAGGCAGGCAGATCACGAGGTCAGGAGTTCGAGACAAATCTGGCCAACATAGTGAAACCCCATCTCTACTAAAAATACAAAAAAAAATAGCGGGGTGAGTGTAATCCCAGCTACTCAGAAGGCTGAGGCAGGAGAATCACATGAACCTGGGAGGCAAAGATCATGCCACTGCACTCCAGCCCTGGCGATAGTGCGAGACTCCATCTCAAAATTTTAAAAACTGTGGACATTTTGGTAGGTATGGAGGTATGAGGCAATATTCTCTCTCCCGTGGATTCTGATTCAAACAAACTGTGAAAACATTTTTTCACATTGTTGGAGAAATTTTACCATAGATTAGGTATCATATAAAGGAATTACTATTTTTAGGTATGAGAATGACAATGCTTTTAAAAAATCCCTATCTGTTGACATGCTTACTGAAGTATTTATAGGTGAGATGATATAATCTCTAGGATTTGCTTTAAAATGCTAAAAAAGAATGTGAAGAACAGATTAAACAAGATAGGCAAAAATAAAAATTGTTAAAGCTGAACTATGGTTTCATAGGGTTCAGAATACTTTTCTCTCTACTACTGTATTTGAAAATGTCCAAACAAAAAGGTTTCCTAAAAATCAAAGATAATCTAATAAAGTTTAAAAGAGAGGAAAGGAGAGAGTCCAATGCTTCTTCAATGAACAGCTCTTGTGCAAATATTGTTACGCACCAGAGTGGACCTATGGTAGGATAAATTCTTAGATACAGAATTGCATTTAAAATTTTTGTAGTAATTATTTTACATGAATAATAAGGTTGAACAATTAAATAAACAAATGGAAGGTTGTGGGAGCCAAGTTTCTCACTGTAAGAGATTAAAATTGCAAATAAACAAGAAGGGAAGATAAAATACACCCTGTGGTGCTGGACTAGAGTTGGAGACACCAGCATGAACTCATGGTTAGTTTAATAGATAGACAGACAGACACTACTTATAGATATGTGTGTATACATGAGTTAGTATACATACATATATTACCTAGCCCTGTTGACTCAGACAGCCTGGAAGCAATCACACCCCAGCAGCAAAGCACAAACCCAGTACTCACATCTTGGCTTCTAAATACTGTTTTCCAATCAAAGGAACCAGAGATTCTTGGGAAACTGGCTGATTCTAGGACTGGGGCAGGGAAAATAAAAATAAGCCTGAAATATCTTATAACAGAAAGTAGGAAACTGCTTAAAAAATAAAATGATGGAAACATGTCAAAGAATCACAAGAGCCAACCTGAAAGAAGTAATAACCAAAACTGTCAACAATCTGAGCAACAAAATAAATAACATAGCATTGGATTATAATCCCAAATTATAAAAAAAAATACACGAATCCATAATGATATATATAAAAGATCAAATAAAAAGTAAGAAGTACTAGCATTGGGTTAATGCTGGGATCTACTCTTGGTGAGGCTGATAACATTCAGGAAGCCAAGGTAAAAGATGGTTAAATGTTATGGAAAAGGTTACAACCCAAAGAGACTCATAGGTACACTAGGATCTATTCTAGATTTAGGTTATATGCTGTCAGAGTTTGCTTTCAAAGATGAAGAGATTGGGCATACTGAAAGTCTTTCAATACCTGCAGTATTGGGCAGAGCTGGGACAGATAATGCTTTAAAAAAATTATTTACTAAAGGTAGCTCTTAAGAATCTCTCAATAGTCTAGTATTTCCACTATCCACATAGTGGCTCAGGTACCAGTTTAGAAAGAGGAACATAACTTAGATAGTTTTCCAAGGGAATTTCCTTCTGCCCCCAGGGAACCCTCTAACACCCCTGGGGATAGTCATCTTTACCTTTTTAGTATAAGTCCAGCAATAGACACTATAACAAATGAGGTTATTAAGGCAAAGTGTCAGCTTCCCCACTTGACAAAGTCAGAGTCTGACAGTCTCCTCTGGGGAGCTGAAAGATTCCTAAAATCTTTAAGATAAATACTATACAAGCATTTGAATGATTCAGTCTCCTCAAAGGAACTTTGCAAGTGTTCAGGGCTCTTCCACCATAGAGGAGACCCTGGGTGTGGCGGCAGCAGCAGCAGGCAGCGGATCACTGTCTTCCCAGCAGGCTAAAACTAATGTCAAAAGTAGTTGTAAAAATACCTACCATTGAACCAAAAATAACTCTTAGAACCATGAATGCTAAAGTGAGGCAAAAAGACTTTTCTTTAAGCTTGACTTTTAGACACTTAAGTCTCAGTTCTCTTCACCCAGATGTCTACATGGATCACTCATTTTCTTCTTTCAGGTCTTTGCACAAAGGTTATCTCATCGGTGAGGCCTTCCCTGATCATCCTGTAGAAAACAGAATCTGCCCCAATCCTGGACTTCCTTTCTCTCTTATCCTGCTTTATTTTTCTCATCAGGCATACTTTATATTTGTTTATATAATATCCATCCCCTCCAGTTATCTCCATTTTGGCCATAATTTTGACTATTTTACTTACTATGGTCTCCCATTTTTCTTTAGAACATTTTCCTGTACAGTAATAGTTGTCAATAAGTATGTGTTGAATGAACCTCAAACTGGAAATGACCCAAATGCCCATCAATGGGTGAATGGATAAGCAAAATGTAGGTATATCTATACAATGGAATACTACTCAGCAACATAAAGGAAAGAAATATTGTTATGTGTAACAATATATGGATGAGTCTTAAAATCACTATGCGAAATTAAGGAACCAGGCACAAAATAGTAAATATTGTATAATTCCATTTTTATAAAGCACAAATAAAATGGAGATCAGGCTGAGGTGGGAGGATCCCTTCAAGCCAGAAGTTTCAGACTAGCCTGGACAACATAGCAAGACCCTATCTCTTAAATAAAAATTTAAATTAGCCAGGCATAGTGGCATGTGCCTATAGTCCTAGCTACTCCAGAGGGTGAGGCAGGAGGATCACTTAAGCCCACATAGCTAGAAAAGAGATACTCTGGTAAGTAATATCAATTACTATCCTCTGCATTGAAGAGATTGAGACTGGTAAGTAATATCAATTACTATCCTCTGCATTGAAGGGTTTGAGATTATAGCGAGCTATGATCATGCCACTACACTCCAATGCCACTGCACTCCAGCCTGGGTGATAGGGCAAGACTCTGTCTCTAAAAATAAAACACAATAAAAATTTAAAAAGCAGATCCATGGAAGTTGAGAACAGAGTATAGAAAGAGGGAGGAACTTCAAAGGAGCACAAGGAATCTTTGTGGGGTGATGGCTATGTTCTATATTCTGATTGTGGAGAAGCACATACAATTTGTCAGAACTCATCGAACTGTACACTTTAAACACATGCAGTTTATTATGCATACATTATTCCTCAATAAAGTTAAAATTGAAAAAAAAAATTGTTAAATCAATTTACCTAGTGAATTTACCGCTTCAGTAAAACTTTAGAAACTTTGGATACATTGTGTTTACAAATTTGAACTTCAAAATGCTGGAAATACAGAGGGTTTTTGTTTCTCCATTTCAAGCAAGGGATTTCAGAGTGCTGTTTCCCACACATGTAGTGAAAAAAGCTTTCTTTAGCTGTCCCAAGGGGATATGAAATAAGAGTTTTTAAATCAGCTGACTCAAGCATAAATAAATAAGTGACCCTGTGCTTAAGAATAACTGAAGAAAGCTGAGATTATGCTTGAGTGGAGGTTCCATATTATATTTATGCTTTACAAATTTACTTCAGCCATTGATATCACAATCTCTAAACACTCAAATGTCTTGATTAACACTTTCCTCGAGGCCAGGGTCATGTACCTCCTTGTAAGTAAAATCTCCTTAATATCTTCACATAATGCTGAGTTCCATCTTATTGTCCACATGAACTATAGCACCCAGTGTTACAGAGTATTGCCAGTGTAAAATATAAACACCCAACTTTGGTTTAAATTATTCTGAATTATCAACCTTAAAATATAGAGTAAAATTCACTTCAAAACTGATTTCTAATTCCTACAAAATGCTTTTCAGACAACTGAAGAAATGTGCACTTGTTTTTAAAATGAAGCTGCAACATTGTAAAGGAACTCTGCAGCCACTCATAACAGCATAGTGTGTTTTATGAATAAGTTCACATTAGTTACATTTGGCAAATTTGACAAAGAAGCAATAATATACACTATGGATGTGTTACATTCTCCCTTTTAATCAACAAAGCATTCAATACATTGATATTAAGAAAAACACTGTAATTAGAAAAAGAAGCTAGACTATTTAATGATTATTTACTATTTTCATATAAATCTTCTAACATTTATAATAAAAGATGAAATTGCTAAACCTCTTAGACATGAAAAAAATGATAAAAACCTAAAATACGTACTGTATTTTACTGAAGTATACTTTAGTATAGTAAATGACAGGAAAAGGGGGATTATATACGCAATTAAGACATGAAGGACAAAAATTGCTTGAAACTTCATGTTACATAGCTAGAAAAGAGATACTTTGGTAAGTAATATCAATTACTATCCTCTGCATTGAAGAGATGAAGTCTTCAAGTAATTCTGCTCCCCTTTTTCCCTTCTCAGCTATAGCATGCCTCATGCTCTGAGATCAGAACCTCTTCATTCTCTAGAGAGTAACATAAAAGTGTTTGTTTGGAAATAAAATGAGGGGTTGAAACTCTGTATTTCAGAAGACAGAATCAGTTACCTGACACCCAACACCAATGCTTGCTGTGTTAAGAATGTCAGTGTTTCTCATGCCTCACTCAGGGAGAGTTGCTTCAATACATGCTTCTATGGCTTTATTCAGTTTGGTTACACCCAGAGAGTTTAATTTCATGCAAAGCTTTCAGATAGTGCTTTCCAGCGACAGGAGCAAATCTGGGTACCTTAAGGAGTTTAGGAAAAATGAAAGCAACTTGAACTATTAATACTTGATCTGAACTTTGGCCTTGCCCCAGAGTTAGTCTTCAAGAAGTGAGAAGAAAGCAGAATGTTGGCAACACTTGAGATATTAACTAAAAATGTAAACATCTTCTAAGATAACTGCTGTAGAAGAAAAAGGTAAACATAATGGAATAAAAGATGATCTTGTTGTATTTAGGGCTTGTATTTTAGCCATAAAGGGAAATGGCAATAAAAAGTGGATGTCAGAGATTTGACTAAACTGAACTGATTTCATAAAAGGCTTAAGAATCAGCCTGACTGGGAAAAAAGAGGTAAAACACCTGCGTTACTAGTCCACACATGAACAATGCATTTATTTTCAAACAAAGAGCAGATAATGCTCAAGCTTTGGAAGGGGAGATCTATTTTTCAGAGAAAGTATGGACACCTGAAAGAAACACAAGGGGCATTGTGTTTAGGAATGAAACATGTGATCTAAGGAAATGCCAGTTTATCCAAGTTTTGGCTGGGTTACTGCTTTGTTAAGAGAAGGGACATATTTTTGAAACAACTGTGATTAGCTGAAGTTTAATGTGCCTTTTTGTAATTGCCTATAATTTAAAAAGATTATATTGTAGCTTGTAAGCCTGGTTTAAGAACAAAATCAGGTGATCTTTTTAAAAAACAAAACATCACATGTGTTTTATTGTTTAGAATTTACCTCCAAATACAGAGGAACTCTACATTTTGCTATTTACTAAAACAATTTTGTTTATTCAGTTTGGCTTCTCTTTTGACCTTTGGTTTCTGAACATGGTCATATCACCACCAGTTATTCAAAATTTCTTAAAGTTTCTGTAATTATGCTAGTAACTAAAAATCACGCTGCATAACTGGGATTTCAAATAAGATAAATTATTATAATTTATAGGCTCTTGTTGTTCCATGTTCTCTTTAATTTGAAGGATAGTGCCTGAGTAAATTTTTCTTATACATTCTAGAACTCATAGACATTAGCACTCTCTCGGTCACCCATGAGCTAAAAGAATAAATGCAGATAGTTAGAATTGCTTTTTGAGTCCCATGCCATTTCTGAGCAAGAGGACATTCTCCTAGCTGTAGTCTTTAGCTGTGTGCCTCACACAAGTTTGATACTTAGCTTCTCCACTCTTCTTTTCTCCATCTGTAAAGCAAATGAGAAACTAACTATCCTAAAGAATTATTCTTAGTATTACTTTTTTAGTTCATGTTTATAAAAATGTATCAGTATATTTACCAGTCTCTTTGATAAACATTGTTACTTACATCCCACTCTTCCATATTGTTTTCCTGTGACTGAAGTATATCATTAGTGTTCCCTTGGGAAGAATCTGTGAGTTTTGCCCTTGAATGATATTTTCATTGGTTATTGACTTTTAACCAACAGTTCATTTACCTCAACTCTTAGATGATATTTCTTTGCTGTATTCTGCTGATGCTGATGAGAAATCTGTTAGCAGACTATCATTAATGTATAAGCAATCCATTTTTTTCTCTAAGAATAAAGTGAGATAATTAGAATTAACATAATTTTAAGGTTCCTGTCTTATTTGTCTGGAGGACAAATATACTGATTAACTTTAGACTGGTTAATAAAATCATTAATTTTACAAAAGCCACTGACAGAATATATAACTACCAAACCAGTAGAAGGGGAGAGAAGTGGTAAAGAGAAAAAAAAAAAAAAAGAGTAAATGGAAGCACAAAAAATGATAAAAAAAAATAATTCTAAATATGTCAGTAATCACTAAGTGAGGTAAATTCACCAGATACACACTGGAGATTCCAAAATTGTTACTTTCTTAAATCCAGCTGTTAATCTGTTGTTAAGAAGACATTTAAACCTGAGAGTACAGAAAACATACTATTATAGAAAAAAATACACTAGGCTGTCACTAACAAAATAAAAAGCTGGTAGAGCAACACTGATTGTCATAAGCAGAATTTGAAGATGACCCTATCATTTCCAGTTCCTAGTTTACATACACCTTTGTCCAGTTATTCAGTCAAACACAAATCCTAGGTACTCCTGGAAAGGAATTTTGTAGATATCCTAAATCAGTTGACTGTAGATAAGGAGGTTATTCAGGTGGGCCAGAAGAAGCCAGAGAGTAAAAGCATGAGGGAGATCTAATGCATAAAATGTTCCCCATTCTAGCTTCAAAATGGAGAGGGCTATGTGGCAAGAAATGCAGGTGGCCTCTGGGAGCTGAGAGTGGCCACTAATTGACAGGCAGCAAGGAAATGGGGATCTTAGTCATACAACCACAGGGAACTGAATTCTGTCACAATCACATGAACTTGGAAGAGGACCCAGAGTTCTAGATGACAACACAGATCAGCCAATACCTTAAGTTTTGTCTTTTAAGACCCTGAGTCAAGGAACAAATAAGAAAATGTGGCCTATAGTCAAGAAAATCAAAATATTTAAAATAGCACATCTAAATCAAATGGTCAATATATACATGAAAAGTTACTCCACATCATTAGCCATCACGGAAATGCAAATCAAAACCACAATGAGATACTTCTTCATGCTCACTAGGATGGCTAAAGTAAAAATGTCAGATAATAACAACTGGAGAAATTGGAATTTATATACACTACTGGTGGAAATGTAAAATGGTATAGCCACTTTGGAAAACATCTAGCAGTTACTTGATCAGTTAAACATGGAGTTACCATATAACCTAATAAATTTCACTCCCAGGTATCTATCTTGGAGAAATAAAAATACATGTCCACACAAAAACTTGAATGCAAATGTTTATAGCAGCATTATTTATTATAGTTAAGGATGGAAACAACCCAATGTCCATCAACAAGACAAATGGATAAAGAAATGTGGCATATCTAATTAAATATTATTTGACAATATAAAAGAATGAAGTTCAGATACATACTATATCAATGAACCTTGAAAACATTTTGCTAAGTGAAAAAAAGTCAGACACAAAAGATTACATATTATATGATTCAATTTGTATGAAGTATCCAGAATAGGTAAATCTATAGAGAGGGAAAGTAGATTAGTGTTGCTTAGGGATTGGGGGAAAGGACTAGGGGTAACAACTAAAGCTTTCTTTCTGAGGTATGGAAATGTTCTAAAAATGAATGTGGTAGTGCTTATACATATCTGTAAATATACTAAAGTCATTGAATTGTACATGGTAAATAACTGAATTCTATTATATTTTATATATTTCCTGTAAGGCTATTATTTTCTAAAAATGAATTACATGCAGGCCCTAAACTGAAAACTATACAATAACTGAAATGAAAAATTCAGTAAATGAGTGTAATAGCATATTGGAGATAGCAACTGAAAGAGTCAGTGAATGTGAAGACAGATCAATAGAAATTACACACTGTGAAGAGCAGAGATAAAAAATATAATGACACAAAGTGACTGAAATCAAAAGATTGGAAAAATACACATCATGAAAATGGGAAGTGGTATGACTATACTAATATCAAACAAAGTAGGACTCAAGATAAAGACCATTACAAAGAATAAACCAGGAAATTTCATAATGATAAAAAGAACAATTCATTAGGAAGACCTGACAATCTAAATATCTATGTAGACTGGACATGGTAGCTCATGCCTGTGATACCAGCACTTTGGGAGGGTAAGATGAGAGAATTACTTGAGCCAACGTGTTCAAGAGCAGCCTGGGCAACACAGTGAGACCACATCTCTACAAAAATTTATAATTAGCCGGGCATGGTGGCAAATACCTGTAGTCATAGTTACTCAGGAGGATCACTAACGCCCAGGAATTTGAGGTTACAGTGAACTATGAAAATGTTACTGCACTCCAGCTTGGGCAACAGAGTGAGGTCTTGTCTCCTTTCTTTTTATTTTATTTTATTTTTTAATACATATCCTCACTGAAGATGCCTTGTCTCAAAAAATAAAATAAATATGTATGTACTTAAGAAAAACTTCAAAATTCATTAGGCAAATATTAATAGAAATAAAGGAAGGAATATTAATAAGCAAATATACAAATAATATTAGAGATTGTAATAGCTCTCTCTCATTAACTGATAATTAGGCAAAAAAAAAGTCAACAAGGAAATAAATGATTAATAGTCTTTACCTGATTTATATTTATAAAACAGCCAACAACTGCAGAATGTGCCTTCTATTCAAATGTACATAGTAAATTCACTAAGGTAGAATACTCATATATATAAAAGCTATACATGTATGCTAGACATGTATATAAGCTATACATTATCAATGAAGTTAAAAAGTTTAAGATGTTATACAATGAAATTAAAATAGAAATTAATCATAATAAGATATCTAGAAAATCTATAAATATCTGGAAATTAAATAACACAATTCTACATAATACTGGGGTCCAAGAAAAACTCACAAGAGAAATTATAATATATTCTTTGTGGGCCCTGCCCATGCCCCTCTGCAGCTTTTTCCAGGAGCAGGGAAGGAGTGGAGACAAAAGCTGATGAGGGTCTAATCTAAATTTAATCCCTTATATTTTTTTTAACTTTTTATGTGGAAATAATTATAGATTCACACAAAGTTGCAAAGATGATAGTACAGGAAGGTTTCATGTACCTGCTAGCTTTCCCAATAGATACTTCCTAGTACTTATAGTTATTTAAAACCAAGAATTTGACATTGTCATTTTTCTGTGCCATTTTATCACTCACTACCACTGAAATTAAGATACAAAACTATCACCAAAAAGATCTCCCTCATGCTACCCCTTTACAATCACACCACCTCCCATCCCAAACCTCTGACAAACACTAATTTGTTTTCCCCCTCTATAATATTGTAATTTCCAGAACATTATATAAACAAAATTATATAATATGTGACCTTTTGAGATTGTTTTTCACTTAGCATAATGAGAGCCACCTAAATAATTCTGTGTATCAACAGTCCATTCCTTTTTATTAAGTAGTATTCCCTGTAGTATTCACTGCTCACATGATTATTGGCTTACTGTAGAACATTTTAATGTTTCTGGTTCGGAGCTATTAGAAATTAGGCTACCATGAACAGCTGTATAAAGATTTTTGTACGAACACAAGTTTTCAACTCCTTTGGCCAAATACCAAGGGGTACAATTGCTGGATTATATATTATCTTTAGTTTAGTTTTGTTTTGTTTTTCCAAAATGGAGTTTTTCTCTGTCACCCAGGCTCAAGGAATTATCCTGCCTCCTAAGTAGCTGGGATTACAGGTGTGCACCACCACACCTGAGTAATTTTTGTATTTTTAGTAGAGATGGGGTTTCACCATTTGGCCAGACTGGTCTCAAACTCCAAAGTGTGTTCAGTAGTTTAAGAAACTGCCAAACCATTTTCCACAGTAGCTGTACCATTTTATGTTCCCATCAGCAATGTATGAGATATCCAATTTCCATGCATTGTCACCAGTATTTGGTGGTATCGTAA
This sequence comes from Sapajus apella, assembly GCF_009761245.1. Classification (NCBI taxonomy): domain Eukaryota; kingdom Metazoa; phylum Chordata; class Mammalia; order Primates; family Cebidae; genus Sapajus; species Sapajus apella. The sequence goes on along the minus strand of NW_022436969.1, from coordinate 8,764,244 downwards.
TTTTTAAATTTTAGCTGTTATAATAACTATCTTAAGAGTATCTCATTGTATTTTTCATTTGCACTTTGCTAATGGCTAGTGATCCTATCAGGTACTTATCTGCATCTGTATAGCCTATTCAGTGAAGGAAAGAGTGCCAAGGTCACTGTATAAAAAAGCATTCAAGAAGTGGGGGGAAGCATTTAAGATGGGTGATATTGTTTCTGGCATTTCTAGAAAATACAGTCTGAAGTCTGGTATAAGTTACTTAGAAAAGGCAGAACGTAAGCATGGCAAGATTTAGATAAGGAGGAAGCAAGAAAAGACATTTTTAGTGTATACTGTTGCACTTTGTCATTGAGAATTTAAAAGAATGCAGCATTTTTATTTAGTCAAAAAAGACATAATCAGAATAAAAGATATGGAGAATAGGCTACTCCAATTTCAAACAGTAAAACTTCCTCAAAAGATCCTGTATTCATATCTTTATCCCAAAACTTGCCCCCCCAGTAATTGCCCACATCTCTTTAACCTCCACTTTCTCCTCTTCTCTGCAGCTCTATACATCAGTCTCTTTTCTTTATTATAAGAAACAAAGTAGTACATTCTTTTTTTTTTTTTTTTTTTTTTGAGACGGAGTTTCGCTCTTGTTACCCAGGCTGGAGTGCAATGGCACGATCTCGGCTCACCGCAACCTCCGCCTCCCGGGTTCAGGCAATTCTCCTGCCTCAGCCTCCTGAGTCGCTGGGATTACAGGCATGTACCACCATGCCCAGCTGACTTTTTGTATTTTTAGTAGAGACGGGGTTTCACCATGTTGACCAGGATGGTCTCGATCTCTTGACCTCGTGATCCACCCGCCTCGGCCTCCCACAGTGCTGGGATTACAGGCTTGAGCCACCGCGCCCGGCTAAGTAGTGCATTCTTAACTTCTCCCAACTTCTTCCATTATCAGTTCAGAAAAATACAAAAGGATTACATTGTGATTGTTTATCCTATGAATGTTAGGAAAAGATATATGTTCCACATGATATTCAAAGAAACCAGAGGGAAGAGGAGATGTTTTCAAATAGAAAGAGTAAATAAGATCTCTTAGATTTTCACTGAGTTTCAGTATATGGTAATGTATTTCCACCTATGCGTGCCCAATTAAGTGCATTTATGGATTACTAAATTAACTCTCACACAATGGCTTTAAAAGGCAAATTAAAGGTAATACCAACAATGCACACACAATACCAAAGAAGAAAACAGCAGAATCTCTATCAGCCCCATCTTTATTTAAAAACAGTAACAATATAATCAAGTCTGGAAAGAAGCTAGCCAAAGTAATTTAAAATTATTTTTAAACTCTTTGAAAAAATTGCAATTATCAGTAACAATGAACTTTATTAGTCATTGAACTAAGATGTTAGTAATAGTGTGTGTATAATGTATAAATAAATAAATAAATAAATATCAACAGTCAAAAAGATTTACAGCCCACTTAGAACACTGAAAGTGCTGTTCTCTCCACCTCTCTCAGTCTATGCTCCTCCTTGGTTAGACTGCCCTTAGAAAAGTCAAGCTCCTAGCTTGAGCTCCTTCCCAGATCTCCTGAGTTCCTGGTTTCTCTGGTCCCTCTTTCCCAAGGTACAGGTGCCTGGAGGAATACTTGGCCTTGGGTACCAACTGAATGACTTGATCCTGTTTCTTTTTTTTTTTTTTTTGCCTCAATTCTGGATACATTTCCTGAGTTTGCATCTCATATTCTTATCCTTCCTCTCAGCCTCCCATCTTGACCAAAACTCATCTTCTAGGGTGAATATGGCCCATCAATTGGACATCATGTCCACTTGGTACCTAAGAAAGAGCCCAACAGCTGTGGGGCTGGAACTGAACTAAGAGAGGGACAGAGAATGCCAATACGTACAGTTCTAATGAGTCATTTACAATACTTTGTTTTTGGTATAAAGTTATTAAAATCCAAATTTAAGAAAAAAGTTTATTTATAGGTAATTTTTTTTTTTTTTTTGAGATGGAGTTTCACTCTGCTGCCAGGTTGTAGTGTATGGAGTGTAACAGTGTGATCTCAGCTCACTGCAACCTCTGCCTCCCAAGTTCAAGCAATTCTCCTGCCTCAGCCTCCCAAATAGCTGGGACTACAGGCACACACCACGCCCAGCTAATTTTTGTATTTTTAGTAGAGACAGGGTTTCACCATGTTGGCCAGAATGATCTCCATCTCTTGACCTCGTGATCCACCCGCCTTGGCCTCCCAAAGTGCTGGGATTACAGGCATGAGCCACCGCACCTGGCCTTATTTATAGGTTGTTTTTTTTTTTCTTGAGATGGAATCTAGCTCTGCTGCCCTGGCTGGAGTGCAGTGGTGAGATCTTGGCTCACTGCAACCTCTGCCTCCTGGGTTTGGGCGATTCTCCTGTCTCAGCCTCCCAAGTAGCTAGGACTACAGGCCTGTGCCACCACACCCAGCTAATCTTTTGTATTTTTAGTAGAAGCAGGGTTTCACCATGTTAGCCAGGATGGTCTCAAACTCCTAACCTCAGGTGATCCACCTACCTCGGCCTCCCAAAGTGCTGGGATTACAGGTATGGGACACCACGCCTGGCATTTATAGGTAATTTTAAAAAAAGAGTAACATAGGGTCGGGCACAGTGGCTCATGCCCGTAACCCTAGCACTTTAGGAGGCCGAGGCAGGTGGATCACCTGAGGTCAAGAGCTCAAGACCAGCCTGGCCAACATGGTGAAACCCCATGTCTACTAAAAATACAAAAAATTAGCTGGGCATGGTGGTGCCCGCCTGTCATCCCAGCTCCACAGGAGGCTGAGACAGGAGAATCACTTGAACCCAGGAGGTGGAGGTTGCAGTGAGCCAAGATCACGCCACTGCACTCCAACCTGGGTGACAGAGCATGCAAGACTCTGCCTCAAAAAAAAAAAAAGAATAACATAGCATTGAATGGAAATACCAAGAACCAACTATCCAGTACCAAGTGCATTCCCAATATAATGATACATTTACAGTGATACTTTTTAAATTGATAAACATTGTATGTATTTTTGGTGTATAACATGATGTTTTCATATATGTGCATATTATATAATGGCTAAATCAAGCCATTTAACATCTGCATTATTTCACATACCATTTTTTGGTCATGAGAACACTTAAAATCTACACTAAGCAATTTTCAAGTATACCATCTAGTGTTACTAATTATAATCACCATGAGGTACAATAGATCTTTTGCAATATTCCTCTTGTCTAACTGAAATGTTGGGCCCTTTAGACAACATCTCCCCAGTCCTCCCACCCCTCTACAGTGATACTTTTTGCGTCACATACTCTGTTGGTCTGTGAGCTTCTTGTAAATAGGAACCATGGCCCATGCAACTTTGTTTCCCCAGTTTTCAACCTGGCATTGAAAACTATGATTAATATCATTTTAGTTACTGCTACTACTTTCAAAACCTTTACTATGTGTTAGGCTCTTGCTAAGCATATTGCAAATATTATCCCATTTAATCCTTGTAATAATCTTATCATTCCTTTTTACAGATGAAGAAACTACACTCAGAAGCCTAGTAGCTTACCTAAGATGTTACAGTTAGTATATGGTTGAACTGGGATTTTAACTCAGGTTTTTCTCATTTTGAAATTCAAACTCTTAACAAGACTACCATAGTGCTGAGAAGGGGAAGCTGGTTAGGGAGATACATAAAAGTGTGCCACTGCTTTCCAGGCCAGAAGTAATAGCATGTTCCTACTTAGAAAATGTGACCTCCAGCCATGTTTCTAGCTAATTATGACTTCTCTGGCATTAAAGACACTGATCATGACACTCTCAGACATAGGAAATCTCTTAAATATATCACAGAAAAAAATAAGTTGTAGTGACACACATATCCAGTGAGTGAAATATAAAATACTAACTTCTTCTGTAAATGTACATGAGGTTACTTTTCCCTGTGAGTCTAATTATTGCTGGCACATAAAATGAAGCTATTTGCAAATTCATATCTCTTAATTTGGCACAAGGTAGTAACTTAAAGGAAAAAAAAAAAAACTATAGGTGGGCAAAAAAAAAAAAAAAAAATCACTGCTTACAGCAGCACACAGAACCAGAGTGATGCAATTTCCACTGCATGTCTCTTCAAGTTGGAGAATTCATTAGCACCTGTACAGTGCTTAGGTAATTTCAGACAATGCAAGTTGCACATTTAACCATAAGTTAATCTTGCTTTGTAGGTCTATGGCTTCATATTACAAGTTTAAGTATACCAATTACTTAATCATTAAATACAGATATAAAATAACCATTTCAGGTTCTTTTCCTTTTAAGTTTTGATCAATCATAGCATTTTTTTCTGAGTAACAAATTCTTAAGAGTATATTCTACTACTGAAGTTGGTTTTAGCCACTGAAATTAGAAAATATACCATAGTACTCTTTTCTTTTTGATTCTAAATAAATTTTAATTTACAATTTTTGTTGTTTTTTTAATAACCAAAATGTATTTATTTAATATACATCACAAGAGCTTACTCAGTGACTTAATTTTAAAAACATAAATGGGCCAAATGTTGTGGCTCATGCCTATAATCCCAGCACTCTGGAAGGACAAGGTAGGAGGATCTCTTGATCTGTGGAGTTCCAGAACAGCCTGGATAACACAGACAGACCCCATCTCCACAAAAAAAAAATAAAAATTAGCCTGGCACTGTGGCTCATACCTGTGGTTCCAGCTGCACAGGAGGCTGAGGTTGCAGGATTAAATGAGCCAGGAGGTCAAGGCTACAGTGAGCCATGTTCATGCCACTGCACTCCAGCCTGTTAGAGCAAGACCCTATCTCAAAAATAAAATAAAAAGAAACAGAAACAAACCCATTCAAAAGTGGGCAAAGGATATGAACAAACACTTTTCAAAAGAAGACATTTATGAGGCCGATAAACATATGAAAAAAATGCTTATCATGACTGGTCATTAGAGAAATGCAAATCAACATCACATTGAGATACCATCTCACGCCAGTTAGAATGGCGGTCATTAAAAATTCTGGAGACAATAGATGCTGGAGAGCATGTGGAGAAATAGGAACATTTTTGCACTGTTGGTGGGAATGTAAATTAGTTCAACCATTCTGGAAGACAGTGTGGTAATTCTCAAGGACCTAGAAATAGAAATTCCATTTGACCCAGCAATCCCATTACTGGGTATATATCCAAAGAATTATAAATCGTTCTCTTATAAAGACACATGCACATGTATGTTCATTGTGGCACTGTTTACAATAGCAAAGACCTGGAACCAACCCAAATGCCCATCGATGATAGACTGGATGAGGAAAATGTGGCACATATACACCATGGAATACTATGCAGCCATAAAAAACAATAAGTTTGTGTCCTTTGTAGGGACATGGATGAATCTGGAAACCATCATTCTCAGCAAACTGACACAAGAACAGAAAATCAAACACCACATGTTCTCACTCATAGGCGGGTGTTGAACAATGAGAACACATGGACACAGGGAGGGGAGCATCACACACTGGGGTCTGTTGCCGGGGAATAGCAGAGGGACAGCGGGGGGTAGGGAGGTTGGGGAGGGATAACATGGGGAGAAATGTCAGATATAGGTGATGGGGGGATGGAGGCAGCAAACCACATTGCCATATATGTACCTATGCAACAATCCTGCATGTTTTGCACAGGTACCCCAGAAGCTAAAGTGCAATAAAATATATATTAAATAAATAAATAAACAGAAACAAAACAAAAATAACACCACAGCTCAAGATACAGAGTCCTATATAGAAATCAAGAAAAGAGAGACTATCTAAGGGAAAATGAAAAGACAACATAAGGAGAGCTTGGGCAGCCCAAGTCAGGACACCTGGCTGGAGACCTGCTTTCAGTACATTTCTTGCAGGTATATCTTAAAAGCTGGGGAGTTTTTCTAGAGCTCAGCAGCATGTGTGTTCAAAAGACTACTGATGTTGAGTTCTACTAGCAGGCTGTGGATGTAGAGCAGGATGTTCTTGACATCATACAAGGCAGAACACTTGTCCTTCGGGATGTCCAGACAGGTGTTACACTGGACATCCACATTGAGATAGTAGCAGGGTGTGAGGAACTTAACCATGGGCATGTTGTATGGGTAGCCACTGGGGAACTCCAGGAAAACCTTATATCTCAGATCTGTGTTTCAGGGATGGTCCTACTGATTTCAAAAGGTTGTCTGATACAGGTAAGGCAGAAATTTCTTTGCTGCCAGACATCGCCAGGGTCTTCAGCTCCTGCTGTATCATGCCGTACCCCTGCTGTGCTCAGCTCCTTTATGGGCAACAACGCTGGTGGCAGCTGTGTTGCAGTTTCGGGAAGCCATTCAGGCAGCACTGGCAGGGAGACAGGAACTCAGAGAACATGATTACAACTGACCACTTTTTAAAAATTTATTTATCTTTTTAAATGGTAGATGAAAATGCTTAAGTGGACTAACCAGATCCTAATTGTCTAATTTCACTGAAAACTGTTTCTAATCAACAAGGATGAACCCCATCAGCCTTATTGTATGAAAAAACCTGACCCTGGGCCAAAAGTGAGTATTCTGAGGTGAATACAATATCTAACCACTGTTAATCTAATTCTCCCTCCTGGAGATGTGGAATTGAGACCCAATTCTAATCAGCTAAGGCTGCTTGCTTAAACTAATGCTTCAGGGAGAACCTCCCCCCACCATAAACACTGTGAAGCAAAAGTAACAAGGGCAAAAATGTATTATCTTAACAACTACCAGCACTATAGGCTGAATTATGTCCCTGCTCCAAAAATTCTTATGTTGAAGTCCTAGCCATTAGTACCTCAGAATGTAAGTGAATTTAGAGATAGGATCCTTTTTTAAACTTTTTCATGTGCAGACTGGTAACAAAGTCTGAGGCAGGCGTACCTCACACAATAGCATAAAAACACAATCATTAGTTTATGAAACACAAAAGGATCTAGGGTCTTTAAAGAGGTAATTAAAGTGAAGTCATTAAGATGGGCCCTAATCCAACGTGACCAGTATCCTTACTAAGATGTGGAAATTTGGACACAGACAAATACAGAGGGAAGACAATGTAAAGGCGCAGTGAGATCATTTCCATCTACAAAACAAGAAGAAGCTTGGAATGGATCCTTCCTTCACAGCTCTCAGAAGAAGACAACCCTGCTGATAACCTAATCTCAGACTTTTAACCCTCAAGAACTGTGTGAAAATAAATGTGCTAATTAACCCTAGCAAACTAACACAACCATAAAGGGATACATCCTTGTTTGAGAGGCTTGGGATAGAATGTAAAACCTTGAGACCAAGAAGCCACAGAAACAAAGCAGATGGTAAAACTACTCTGGATGACACCAGAAAAAAAAACAAAAACAAAAAAATCTGTCTTTTCTGTCTCCAGGAAAGAAGGAGAAAGAAATCAGTAAGAAAGTTTGAAGTGTAAGGACTTTTTGGATGAGGGCCAAAAGAATTTTCTCAGGAGCACCTGAAAGTATCCCCAACAGGCAATCCTGATTATATTCCTATGATATAAACCTCCAAACCTTCAATAAAATCGATTACATATGGAAACAGAAACCCACAGCCAGAGGTGACCATGAGAATATCAACTTGGCATTCTCCCACCCCCTATCTCACTGCCTTCTCATTCAGAATTTGTAGAAATCTCACAGGAGCCACCAGAGCCCCACTGGGTATGAAATATGGTTCATGTCAATATTATCTAAATCTCAAAGCACTGGGATATTTTGGCTGACACTTGGATCTGCGAAGAAAGATGTAATAGACTTGCAGATAGATGCAGAAATGAAAGACCAAGTGACCCTAGAGAAACAGAGTGGGAGTTATCAGGCTATTTCCTGGTTCTAATTCCTCATTTGGCCAGACTGACTCCCTGCTTTTGAGACATCTACATCCCTATATTCCTCTTGGGATAACTTTATAGCCTCAAAATAAATCCCCCTTTTTTATCATTGCTTAAAGTAGCTCATGTTAGTTTCATTTGTGATTAAAATAAGTTTAACTAAAATTTATATAACATACATGAAAGGATATCATAAATAAACAGAAAAACCAGACAGCTACTGGAAGTTTTTTGGTTTTTTTTTGTTGTTGTTGTTGTTTTTTTGAGACAGAGTTTCACTCTTGTTACCCAGGCTGGAGTGCAATGGCGCGATCTCGGCTCACCGCAACCTTCACCTCCCGGGTTCAGGCAATTCTCCTGTCTCAGCCTCCTGAGTCGCCGGGATTACAGGCACGCGCCACCATGCCCAGCTAATGTTTTGTATTTTTAGTAGAGACGGGGTTTCACCATGTTGACCAGGATGGTCTCGATCTCTCGACCTCGTGATCCACCCGCCTCGGCCTCCCAAAGTGCTGGGATTACAGGCTTGAGCCACCGCGCCCAGCCGCTACTGGAAGTTTTAATCACACTGGCTGCTGCTATTTAAGGAGGGACATTTGATACCACAACAATACAGTGAATAAAAGTACTGTCTCATTTTTCCAAACTAGTGTCACATAGAATACCTCATTTAATAGTAGGTAGGGTTAATAAGTATGCCATATATGTTCTGAGGTCAAATACATTTGGAAAATACTAACACAGAATAAATGACTTCTGAGCAGCTGGGGGAGACTTTTTTTTGTTTTTTCTTTTTCTTTTTTTTTTTTTTTTTTTTTTTTTTG
>NW_022436969.1:8595357-8755129 GCF_009761245.1 Sapajus apella | reverse complement strand
TTTTTTTTTTTTTTTTTTTTTTTTTTTTTTTTTGAGATGGAGTTTCACTCATGTTACCCAGGTTGGAGTACAATGGCGCGATCTCGGCTCACCGCAACCTCCGCCTCCTGGGTTCAGGCAATTCTCCTGCCTCAGCCTCCTGAGTAGGCAGGATTACAGGCACGCACCACCATGCCCAGCTAATTTTTTGTATTTTTAGTAGAGACGGGGTTTCACCATGTTGACCAGGATGGTCTCGATCTCTTGACCTCGTGATCCACCCGCCTCGGCCTCCCAAAGTGCTGGGATTACAGGCTTGAGCCACCGCGCCTGGCCGTAATTTCTTAAACTAATAATGCTTATCAGAATTATCTCAAATAGATCTTTACTCTTGGAGGTACTGTAAACTAGTATTAACAAAAATAAATCCTCTCAAATCTCAAAAATTATGTAATTATAACAGAAAGATAGCCAACTGGGCTTTTCTTTGTCATTTTAAATAGGCAAAATAAAACTCAAAATAATTGGTAGAATATTTTAGATATTTCAAAAATATGGAATAAAATTATTGTGATCAGAAATTCTACTTCAGAATATAACCATTTTATAAAAAATGAGTTTATCTAAAACCATAAAAGTTATAGTTGTTATGTTACATTTGCTTACAATTTTCCTTGAGAAAAAGGATTTTGTTACCTCCCCCTCAAATTAATTACAATGCTGAGATATGTCAGTCTCCATCAGTCATTCTAATAAAAAATATTTAAAACACTTATGAATGTGAATGCAGAGCACTATGTTCCACATGCAAGTTTCTTGAGAACTCTTCCTATTTTACACACAATTCTTCAGCTATATATGAACTTACAAGCCAACCATTTCAACTCCCTCATTTTGAGCAAACTGAAAATCACAATAACAATACCCAAAATGATAGAATAGAACCATAATACAGACTTCCAGCTCCAAAGTTCTTTAGAAGTTTCTTCTGCATTGGATTAATGGTTTTATCTAGGTTTGATTTTTTTTTTTTTTTTTAAGATGGAGTTTCACTCTTGCTGCCCAGGCTGGAGTGCAATGGTGAGCGCTTGGCTCACTGCAACCTCCACTTCTGGGGTTCAAGCAATTCTCCTGCATCAGCCTCCCTAGTAGCTGGGATTACAGGGATGCACCACCACACCTGGCTAATTTTGTATTTTTAGTAAGAGACAGGGTTTCACCATGTTGATCAGGCTGGTCTTGAACTCCTGACCTCAGGTTATCTGCCTGCCTTGGCCTCCCAAAGTGCTGGAATTACAGGTCTGAGCCACCATGCCTGGCTGATTTTTTTTTTTTTTTTTAAGAAAAATTGCTTATATAAATCATAATAGAAACATGCTTTTTTTTTTTTTTTTTTTTTTAAGACAGCATCTCACTCTGTTGCCGAGGCTGGAGTACAGTGGTACAACACAGCTCACTGCAGCCTTGCCCTTCCAGGCTTAAGCAATCCTCCTGCTTCAGCCTCCCAAGTAGCTGGGACCACAGGCACAGACAACTGCTCCCAGCTTCTTTATGTATTCTTGATATTTATCTGATATATCATTTGCAAATATTTTCTCCTAGTCTATAGCTTATCCTTTGATTTCTTAACTATGACTTGAAGATCAGAAGTTCTTAATTTGACAAATTTCATCTGCCAATTTGAATTTTGTTCTCTTTCGAATCATTACTTAAGTGTCATATATAGTATTTGTATAACTCAAGGTTACAAATTTTTTTACTAAAACTTCAGAAGTTATATATTTTATATTTAAAAACCATGATCTAAGTTAACATTTGTATAAGGCATGGAACGTTCTTTTTTTACGTAAATATCCAACTCTTCCAGCGCTATTGTTGAAAAAACTCTTTCTCCTGAATTATCTTTTTACCTTTGTCAAAAATGAATTGGTCATATATGTGTGGGTCTGTTTCTGAACTCGTTATACATTCTTACTGAATATTTATTGTCTATGCCAATAGCATACCATTTTGATTACTTTAGCTTTATGATAAATCTTAAAATCATGTAGTGTAATAAGAGGTGTGCTGAAACTGGGTGTACCCATTTACAAGAGCTGATCTTGTACATCTCTTCTGTACCCTCTGTTCAGTGATATCACATTAGTAGCTTGAAATCGGCCATAGTATATTTACACCACAAAAATATTTCCAGAGCGCTAGTTGTTAAACACCTATCAGCACAGCACTAAGTAGAAATTCTCTAATTTATTCAAAGTTGTTCTAACTTGGCATTTCAACATAAATTTTAGAATCAACCTGTCAATTTATACAAAAATGCTAGAATGTTTACTAGGATTGCATAAAATTTAAATTTATAGATCAATTTAGGAAAAAAATACTTTTTTTTTTTTTTTGAGACACAGTCTCACTCTGTCACCCCTGAGTTAGAGTGCAGTGGTGTGATCTTGGCTCACAGAAACCTCCGCCTCCTGAGTCCAAGCAATTCTCCTGCCTCAGCCTCCAGAGTAGTTTGATTACAAGCATATGTCACTGCACCTGGCTAATTTTGTATTTTTAGTAGAGATGGGCTTTCGCTATGTTGGCCAGGCTGGTCTCGAACTCCTAACTTCAGGTGATCCACTTGCCTGGCCTCTGAAAGTGCTGGGATTACAGGTGTGAGCCACCAAGCCCGGCCTACATCTTTTTTTTACAAGGTCTCCCTCTGTTGCCCAGACTGAAGTACAGTGGCTTGAACACAGCTCACTGCAGCATTGACCTCCTGAGCTCAAGCGATCCCCCCACCTCAGCCTCCCAAAGTGCTAGAATTATAAGCATGAGCTATCATGACCAGCCAAGAATTATATCTTAAGAATAAAGAGTCTTCCTATCCATGAACCCTGTATCTCTCTATTTGAGTATTCTTTAATGTCCATCAGCAATATTTTGTAGTTTTTAGTTATAGTTCTCCCACATCTTTTGTAAAATTTATACAAGTTAGATGCCACTTGTCATAATGAGTGAATTCTCTTCCATTCCTAGTTTACAAATACTTTTCATCAGGAAAGGCTGTCAAATATTGTTCAAAATTTTTTTCATCTATTGAAATGATCATTGGTTTCAATTTGCTAAAATTTTTAGAATTTTATAACTATTTCATAAGAAATATAAATATAGAAAATTATTTTCTTACAATGTCTTTGTTTAATTTTGGTATCAGAGTAATGCTGACCTCATAAAATGAATTGAGCGTTATTTCTTCCTCTTTGATTTTCTGGAAAAGTTTGCATGAAATTGGTGTTATTTCTTCCTGAAATGTTTGTAAGAATTCCAGTGAAACCATTTACCAGTGAAAGTCTTGGCTTGGAATTCTTTATGGTTAGGTTAACTACAAATTAAATTTATTGAATAAATAAAAAGCTATTTCTTCTTGGGTTAGTTTTGATAGTTTGTGTATCTCAAGTAAATGTGTCTATCTCATCTAAGTTGACTATACTTCCTTCAAGTTCATAATATGTCCTTCTTACACTTTTAATCTGTTGCATCTGTATTGATATTACTTCTTTCATTCCTAATGTTGATAATTTGTGTTTTCTCCCATTAGCCCTAATCCTATCCCCTGCTTTTTTTTTCCTGATCAGTGTGGCTAGAGGTTTATCAGTTGTACTGATTCGGTCGAAGAAGCAGCTTTCAGTTGTACTGATTTTCTCTATCTCTGTCTTCAAGTTTATTGATTTCTACTCTAATTTTTACTATTTTCTTTCTCTTCTTTTTTCTGTTTCTTAAGATAGAAGTTGAGGTCACTGATTTGAAATCTTTCTTTTTCCAATATAGACATTTAATGTCTTCATTTTATTTAAAACGCATTTAGTGTCATAAATTTCCTTCTAAGTACTGCTGTAGCAATATCCCAGAATTTTAATATGTTGAATTTTAATTACCATCTAGCTCAAAATAGTTTCCTGTTTGATTTCATCACTAACCTATGAGTTATTTAGGAGTGTGTTGTTTAGTTTAAAAATATTTGGGGAATTTCCCAAACATCATTGTGTTATTTATTTCTAACTTAATCCCACTGTCATCAGAAAATATACTTTGTATTACTCGAGTCTGTTTAAATTTGAGAATTGTTTTATGACCTAAAATATGGCCTAACTTGGCCAATGTCCCATGCATGCTTGAAAAGAATGTGTGTTTTGTCATCTTAAAGTGATCTACAAATGTCAATTATATCTAGTAGGTTGATAATATTAAGCCTTCTCCAATTTTACTGATTTTCTATCTTCTTACCCTATCAATTATTGAAAGAGGGGTATTGGAATCTCCAGATATAATAATGGGATCTAGTTATAAATTTTTCCTGTGCTTCTTTCAGTTCTATCAGCTTTTGATTCCTGTGTTTTCCATTTATATCATTAGACACATGAATATATACAATTATGTTAGGTGCTTTTGATGAATTCACCCCTTTATCATTTTGAAATGATCCTTATTTCTTAGTAATATACTCTGATCTAAAACCTATTTTGTCTAATAGCAATATAAGTATCTTTTGACTAGTGTTGATATCGTAAGTCCTTTTGGTCCTTTTACTTTTAATTAACCTATTAGGTTTTTTACATCTAAAATATGTTTATTGCAGGTAGCATACTGTTGGGTCTTACATCTTTATCCAATCTGGCAATCTTAGTGAAATCACTAAACTTTACCTGGGTTATACCTCTGACATCCTTTCTACTATCATATTTTTACTTTCCAATGTCTCTTTTGTGTTATAAAAAGTGCCACTTTTGGATAGCCTTTCTATTCTTGTTTTAAATAATCAGTAACTTGTCTTATTTCTCTGAACATATTAATATAGTCAATTTAAAATACTATTCTATTCCCTGCATTGACTGTTTTTTATAAGTTTTTATCTGTTGGCTTCTTTTCTTCTCTTTTTCATTTTACATACTCTCTAATCAGTCACTGATTTATGTTAGGGCGATGTTAATTGGTAGACTTAACATTAGAGTAGGATTTCTCAACCTTGGCCCCATTGACATTTTGAGCTGAATAATTATTTTGGGGGACAGGAAGATGAGCTTCTCTGTGTATTGCAAGATATTTAGCAGCATCCTTGGCCCCTATACACTAGACACCAAAAGTACATTGCCCATATCCTTAGTTATTACAATCAAATATCTCTCCAAACATTGCCAAATGTCTGGGGGTGGGTGGATCAGTCCTAGTTTACAATGCATTCGGGAGATCAGGGTCTTGAGAGTTTCTCAGATAAATTCTCCAGTTTCCTACTTTGTGAGTGAAGAATATAAACCTAGTTACTAGCATTTGGAAGCCAGGCAGATGAACAAACATGGGTATCTCACCAACCAATACATAGACTCTGACTTAATCTCTCTGGCAGGCAGAAAAATGGCCTCTCAAAGATGTCAACACATCCTAATCCCAGGAACCTATGAAAATATTATGTTACATAGCTAAAGATAATTTAGATAGCAGATAGAATCAAGGTTGCTAATCAATTGACCTTAAAAAGGGAGGTTATTTTGGATTATTCAGTTGGATTTAAATACAGAAGAGGAGGGCAGGAGAATCAGGGACAAAATGATATGATGTGAAAAAGCCATTGCTGGCTTTAAAGAAGTAACGGAGCCATGAGCCAAGTAATGCAGGTGGCTGAAAGGAACTGGAAAAGGCAAGAAAACAAAATTTCTTTCTAGAGCCTCCATAAAGAAAGGCAACTCTGCTGACACCTTAATTTTAACCAACTGAGACCCACTTTGGACTTCTGACTTCTGGAACTGTAAGACGATAAATTGTGGGGTTTTTTAACTACTTTGTTTGGGATAATTTGTTATAGAAGCAATAGGAAAATAATATAATCACTCAGATTTCAGTATGGTGCTTTACTATCCACTCTCAGCTCTGCTTAGTAGTCCCAAATCTAGAACAAATCTAAGATAAATTCTTCTACCATAAATCAACAAGTACTACCTATTTCTGTCAAGGTCAAAGAATCCAGGCTTCTGGGTTGAGATGCGACCTATGGAGTAAACTGTTCCTTAAGCAGATTTTCAACAAATCTTTACATTCCAACCCACTCTGCTCCCCGAGGCTATTTAAGGGTACCTTGTACCTCCAAATCCTGAATTTTTCCAGCATTCTGCAGTAGAGACAGACTTGCTTTTATTATGGGAAGTAGTTAAACTTCCTCCCTATTCTGCTAAGTCACCACTCATTCTCATTCCTCCTTGCAAAAATACATGGATGTCTCTTGTCTGCTACCTCTCTCAATCTTTTTGATTATAAATATTTTTTTAATTTTTTAAAATCTTTTCCAACTTCCTGTTGGTTTGCACTTTTTGAACTTTAAAGGTTCACGCAGTTTTGGTTCTGTACTGTCATTTTATTAGGATTTCAAGAACAGAAATAAACACATTCAACTGCTATGTTTAACTTTTGTTTTATTTTCAGTTGACATTTTATCAAGCCCTTACTGTGCACTAGATTTTCAGATAAACCTTTACATAAATGATTATTTGAATCTTGTAATAACTCTAGGGGGTAGGTACTATTATGTTGCTTCCAATTTTATAAATAAAACTGATGTTTGATTCAGGTGACCATCAAACTGGGATAGAAACTAAGTCTTTATGACTCGAAAGCCCATTTGCCTAGTCAATTATGCAATCTTGTTAATTTTTCAATTAACAATTCACAGGTTTTACTCTAGATTAGGGGTCAGCTTATTAGCCAAATCTGGCTTGCTACTTGTTTTGCAAAGTTTTATTAGAGCACATCCACACCCATAGTGTTGAGAAAAGCACACTGACACTCAAAGTACTTTTTCTATTCTCTCACTCAACAACAAACAATCAACATAGAAGACTTCTGCAACCAACTGTGTGGAGACTTTCCCCTACTAACAAGCAAGCAATGAATTCTGCAGCAGATACCAGGGAGGTATTTTCCAATTTAGTTCTGATGCTATCTACCTAGAAATCAAATTCCACAAGTTGAGGGCACAATACCAAAAGACTGCCCCTACTTCTGATGCCAATTGCAAGTCCTGGGTTATTTTTACCTGTGCTTTTAACTGATTGTTTATGAACTGGGGATCCCAAGACCCCCTCCTTGAGTTGGATTAATTTGCTAGAGCAGCTCACGGAACTAAAGGAAACCATTTATGTTTACCAGTTTACAGTAAAGGATATTGCCATAGGTACAGATTGAAGGGAGTCATGAGGAAGGCATTTGAGAAGGGGTATAGTGCTTCCATGCCCTCAACAGTGCACCACCCTCCAGGAAGCTCCATGTGTTCAGCTATCTGAAAGCTATTGTGTCCTCTGGGTTTTCATGGGACTTCATTACATAGGCATGACTGATTAAACCACTGGCCACTAGTGATCAATTTAACCTGCAGGTTGTGGGGAGGGCCTGAAAATCCTTAGCCTCTAGTCCTGCCTTGGTCTTTAGGGTGACCAGCCCCCATCCTGAAGCTACCTAGGGGTTGCCAGCTGTCAGTCAACTCATTAACATCCAAAGACATCACTTTGGAGAGTCTACATACACCAGGAAAAAGGGTCAAAGACCAAACACATATTTCACAATATCGTACTCATTTAAATGACTATTGTCTATGTCTGTTTTTATGCTATACTGTTACAACTGAATAGTTGAAACAGAGACAATCCGGCCCACAAACTTTATTAGTCTCTGATCCTTTAAGGAAAAATCTGCTGATGCCTGTCGTAGAAAATAACCTTATTATCCAGTTTTGAGTTCATGGTCTCCTCACATACTTAACACTTTTGTTACTGTTATCAAATCAAAGGCATTATTTTTATTGTTCCTTTAACCTTTTGTTAGAAACCTTTGGCCATGGTTTAAAAAGAAAAGTCTCTAAACCAATTTCCCACATGAAGTCTTCCCCATACTTACAGTCATACTCCCATTTCTGAGCTGCCATCTCAATTATTATAATTATAGTATTTAATAGAGTTTGATTCATATAGTTGCTACTAGTTGTGATTCCCCTGAGATACAGCAAGTGCTGACTCTGATAAGCATTTATTAAGTACCTTCTAAGTGCCAGTCAATGTTCTAGACACTAGAGATACAAAAATAAAAATGACAACTTTGGGTTTATATGTATCCTTCTTTTTTTTCTTTTTTTTTTTTTGAGACAGAGTTTCGCTCTGTCACCAGGCTGAAGCCAGTGGCGCGATCTTGGCTCACTGCAACCTCCCTGGTTCAAGCAGTTCTCCTGCCTCAACCTCCCTAGTAGCTGGTATTACAGAAGTGCGCCACCATGCCCAGCTAATTTTTGTATTTTTAGTAGAGACAGGATTTCATCATGCTGGCAGGATGGTCTCGATCTCCTGACCTCGTAATTTGCCCGCCTTGGCCTCCCAAAGTGCTGGGATTACAGACGTGCGCCACCGCGCCTGGCCCATATGTATTCTTTTTAATTAGATATAAAAATAGAAGAGAAACTGAGCATGGAATATGTGCCTATGGTCCCTGCAACATCAGAATCACTAGAAGTGCTTGGGCAACATTCCTATGGAATGTTGAAGCAGAATCTGTGGAAGTTAGGCCCAGGAATCTGTGCTCTTAACACTTCAGATCATTCTTAAGCACAAAAGTTTCAGAATCACTACATCAGTAGACAGGAAAGACTACTTCTAAATGTGCAAGTATATGAGAGAGTAAGAACAAATCTCACATGATCTCTCTTAATACAAACTAATTTCTGTCAAAATGTAATGTTTTGCTGCTCATTTCTTCTTTCCAAAAGCTTACTAGACGTGCTTAATTGAGAACTTTGACACTGCCCTCTTTACTAATTTTACTTACATTGTGAACACTGTACCTGTCACAGTTCTTGAAACATAGTTGATCAATACTTTGTGGTGAACTGTTGAATATCCAAAGCAAAACCTCTTTACATTTCCCTAGTATGTAGGAGTTTTTCCATTTTAGACTGGAATGCATGAGGATCATTTGAGAACAAGGGAGATAACACACTCAAAGCAAATGTTTGTTCAACCTACACCTTGTTTCTCTCCTTCTAGAAATTTTTCCTTCTAGCTCTCAAGGCCACTACCCTTGTGGGGAATATTAATCTCTCTCCTCAAGGCTAAGCTAGATCAAGCAAAGCCAAGCAGACTAATGGAAAAGGTCAGACATTATAGGATTCATCTTCATTGTAGGTAACCTGTTTCTAGAGGTTGTAGTCAGCAGAGTGCCCTAGAATACATTTTTAAAAGGATCACCTACCTTTGAAGATAATAGACAACTTGCTTATATATGTCTACCATGAGAGGCTTATAACAATGGACTCTTGCTATACCTGACACAGATCTACCCCTCCCACTAGAACTCTGAATTATTTTGCTGGAGGCTACAATATTCTGAGTAGTTTGTTGGGAGTTGATGGGAGGTGGGGATAACTCACCCAGTACAAGCTTAGCAGAGCTGAGCCGCTGCAGCATGTTGGGCTAGCCTTTGATACAGACTGGTTGGACAGGTTCTGGATCTACAGAAGAACCGGTTTTACTGGCCTGTTGTGCCAACATATTCTGGTTTGATTCCATGTTCCACAGACGGTAGAAACCTGCCCAGCCAGTTAAATGAAAGGCATATTAGGTTATCCATTGTACACAGTATATAGCTTAGATGCAGCAGAACTCTTCCACATACCAGTAGTGTCTAGCAAACTAGTGTGGTCCAGAGAGGTGGTGTCCACTGATTTAATGTTTAAGTTTATAGCTTCAGGGAAAGTGAGCAGTGAAATAATTTCTGCTTTTCACCAAGAGCAGAGGTTTTCTAAATAAATTGAAGGGTAAGTATATATTTTAAATTTCTCAGTTTTCTATGCATTTTGGAAAGTTAAATTAAGAAACGATGTTTAAAAAGATAATCGATTTTTAACATAGTAATACCTGCAATATACCTTTTCTGTAAAGCTAGATATTGTTTTATAACACTTGCATTATGTTCATTGATTTGTCTGCATAAAGGTTATTTGGTATATAATATTCTCTTACTATACTTTTTTGTAAGTTGTGCATGGCTATAGTCATCTTAAAATCTGTACTGAATAATTTTGCCAAATAAATTTCACATGTTAATGATTTATATTAAGCCATCTACTTCTTCATAATATAATTATGTTTTACAGGCTGTTACTATATGGTAACAATTTTATATGGAAAATCTAATTGTGGATAAATAGTAATTGCCTTTTTAAGGCCAAAAACAAAAAGTATTGGCCTGCTGGTGATTCTAAGTACATTAGAGGAACAATCCACAGCAAAAATTGAAGAGTGTGAAAAACAAAGATTGTGGAATCTGGTAACTGATTAACTATTGGAGCTCAGAAGCACTTGCTGAGCTGAATAGAAAGGAATGAAGACAGGTTTTGTCATGCCTATTAGGTCTGAAAAACTTTTTAGGTGAAAGAAAACTTGGATCTTCCTTTCATTTATATTAAAAATCTTCCTTTTTGCTCTCTCTTTACTTAATCCAATTAATTTATTTTAGTAGTTTGTATCACATAAAATGAATGTTACCAATCCCTTTAGATTTATTTTGGCATACTATCCTACCCCTTTATTTACTGATATGAGGTTGAACAGAAGCTCATGTCTTCTGGGACATTGAATTTAACATAACAGCTAACATATGATTTTATCTGGGAATTTTAAAAAATTTTAACATATTTACACTGAATGCTTTCTTGTCATCTTAATAGGACTTTGCCTTGAACTGAGCAAGTCTGATGCATCCTTTTCATTGTCCCTAGGGTTCCCAATTTGCCATTGTGTTCAAACTCAAAGGCTATAATTTATTTTCTAACGCAAAGGCTATAATATTAGTTTCTTTAGGATGTTGACAAAGAATACATTTAAAAGTGTAAATAAATGTTTGGATGAGATTTCATATTTTGCAGAGAAAACCCTTGGATGCTTCGTAGTCCTACTTCTTAGGCAGTTCTGCATAGAATTTCTGGTAATCTAGGTAAACTGCTGAAAAGCTATGCAATGTTTTATCTGCAAAAGGAATGTACTAATTCAGCAAACCAATGTTAATTTTATTCAGCATAAATTGTGTTTTGACAATTTTTTGGTAATATGGATCAAAACTTTTCAATTGGCTGAATTTTTCTGAATTTACTACATGAAACCTAGTTTTCAGGTAATATATATAGCAATAGAGCACATTGTTAGTGTTTCTGGGGAATATATTGCATACAGCAATTTAAAAAATTTAAACCATACTGTACTGTTTAAAGATTAATTTGGGATTCTAATTTATTTATTGAGCATTTTTTATGTTTATGGTTTTGAAGAAACCTATTTAGGAACTATATATAATTTTTATATAAAATCCATGGGTAAAATTTCAAGCTTAACTCTATATTTTGGGAGAGTATTCTACAGTTTTCATTTAATGAAATTTTCATTTTCAGATATGTGCGAGTCCTATTAAATATTACTTTTCTGTATTTTCTATAAATTGAGTCCTTTAAAATTTTGACACATTGTGATATTTTTTTTTTAATGAGGATATAAATTTGTCAATCAAATTAGGAGTGTGCATTTTTTTTTTTTTTTTTGAGACAAGAGTTTTGTTCTTGTTGCCCAGGCTGGAGTGCAGTGGCACAATCGCAGCTCACTGCAACCTCCACCTCCTGGGTTCAAGAGATTCTCTTGTCTCAGCCTCCCAAGTAGCTGGGATTACAGGCGCCAGGCACAACGCCTGGCTAATTTTTTTGTATTTTTAGTAGAGACAGGGTTTCGCCATGTTGGGCAGGCTGGTCTCGAACTTCTGACCTCAGGTGGTCTACCCATCTTGGCTTCCCAAGTGTGTATGTATTTAATACAGACCAACATACCTCAACACCTAATCAAAAAGTGTTCCACTCATTTAAAATCTTTTTACTCTTTTAGTAGAGGATGCATTTCTTTTTATTCCTGGCCACACAATTTCACATAACTCTTTTTGTCAACAGTGCTAGCTTTCTTAACAACTGCAACTTCTTTTCTTCCTAAATATCTTCATGTGTTTTCCACTAAAAGTACTTAGAATTGTAACATTTTTTACCTAAGAAGGACACTTAAAGGACAACCAATGAATCTAACACCTTATTTTTGCATTAAGGAATGAAAAGCCCCAAAATATAGCTAAGTCACTACTATATAATCTAAGGGTGGATCTGGGGCCAGAACATCCAGGTTTCCTGAATACTACCAAGACCAATCATTTTTTCACTACCCTACACTGACTCCTCTGAATACATGAAATCTAATCTAAAAAGGTAAAATTGTGTTGTATAGTTGTGTTAATGAATCTTTGGTGAACTAAGAAATCATTTGTTTTTATATTTTAATCGATGTCATTATTGCCCCAAACATTTTTGGGACGGTGGCTGAATATATGGGATTACCATTGATAATGAAGGTGATTACCACTTCAAATGCTAATCTCTTAAAGGCCTCACATTCTTTCATATTTGCCCAACTTGTAGATCCCGCTCTCATTTTCTGACTTAATACTGCTCTAAGCTGTCTCAACTATTTTTTTAGTATGTATGTATGTATTTTTGTATTATTTTAGTCATTCTTATACACTCATAATTTAGGATTTACCTAAGTTAATACAGCATTCCTAAAATTTGGTTAGAGCTGACAGGAAAATTATGTTATGAAGACAGAAATGACAGAAATCACAGGACTTAAAAATCCATCTTAGAGGTGATAGATGCTGTTATTTAAGGGGTGAGCTTTGCACACAAGTGCTCAAAACATGTTTTAAACATTTTTATTTTGAGGAATTCCTAGGAAATATGATTATAGAAAGTTTGAGAACCAAAGGCCCAAAAATTTCAATTGTGATTCTTGGTAGTAAATGTTAATTCTCCTAATCCGCTTATCTTTTCACGGGTAAAATCTTACCTGGGAAATGCTTCTAAATTTGGTCATTTTAGTTCAGTCCAAGTTGACTCTGAAAAATAATCACTTTCATTTGTTTCTTAACTTTATAAGAAAAAAGGCAGTATACTGAAAAGCATGTGAGCTTTTGAGCCAAATTGGCATGGGTTTGAATAACTCTGCTACAAATTACTTTCCCCTTGGAAATTACTAAACTTTCTGAGTTCTCTTTCCTCTATCTGTAAGTTAAGGAAACTAATACCATTCTTTCAGAGTTGTTGGAAGAATTAAATGAGATATCATGTAAAACACTTCACATAGTTCGTAGAACATATCAGGTGCTCAGCAAATGTCAGTATCCTTCGCATTCCTTTTATAGACTATATAATACATTTCAACAAATAGCTTCAGTATTTGCTGAAGTATTTTAGTATTTTCTTTCAGTAAGATAAGTCAACTTTAACTTTGAATATGTATGTAATTTTTGTCAGGAAAAATAAAAATTAAATCAGCAATCTTGGAAGGCATTAAGATATAATGTTGAAGCCAAGCGCAGTAGTTCATGCCTATAATCCCAGCACTTTGGGAAGCCTAGGTGGGTGAACCACAAGGTCAGGAATTCAAGACCAGCCTGGCCAACACAGTGAAACCCCATCTCTACTAAAAATACAAAAATTAGCCAGGCATGTTGGCGTGCACCTGTAGTCCCAGCTACCAAGGAAAGATTGCAGTGAGCCGAGATCATGCCATTGCACTCCAGCCTGGGCAACAGAGTGAGACTCTGTCTCAAAAAAAAATTAAAAAAGATATAATGTTGGAAAATATTTTAACCTTCTTAAATTAAAAAAAAAAATCAGAAACCCATGTAATCCAATTCAATTAAAGATTCACTTCAAATAAGACTTTATTAAAGGTGTTGTGAGAGCAGTACATCAAGATGATTAAAAGCCTTAAATACTTTTTAAAAACTCAGTTTCAATCATCTGTACTAATGGAAGCAAATGTGACATAGATAATTCAAATTATAATGCAGTCATACATCAAATAACAGGGATACATTCTGAGAAATTAGAAATTATTTTAGAAATTAGAAATAGATTTCGTTGTTGTGTGAATATTATAGAGTCTACTTACACAAACCTCAATGGCAGAGCCTACTACACACCTAGGCTATATGGTACGTCTTATTGCTTCCAGGTTATAAACTTGTACAGCATGATACTGTACTGAATACTGTAAACAACTACAACGCAGTGATAAGTATTTGTGTATCTAAACATATACTGGCATAGAAAAGGTATGGTAAAAATATGCGGTACTATAATCTTATGGGACCACTGTAGCATTTGTGTTCCATTGCTGATCAAAACATTGCTATTCAGTGCATGACTGTATCTTACTGTGCCTTCTTACTTGTACCTTCTAATTTGTACCATTTCCAATAGCTGTTTTTATCTATTATCTAACATGACATTGAATTTCTTTTCTTTTTTCTTTCTCTCTCTTTCTTTCTTCTCTTTCTTTCTTTTTCTCTTTCTCTCTCTCTCTCTCTCTCTCTCTCTTTCTCTCTCTCTTTCTCTTTCTTTCTCTTTTTAGACAGGGTCTTGCTCTGTTACCCAGGCTGGAATGCAGTGGCACAAACACAACTCACTGCAGTCTTGATTTCCTAGGCTCAAGTGATCCTCCTACTTCAGCCTCCCATGTAGCTGGGACCACAGCCACATGTCGCTATACCTGGGTAATTTTTTTTTTTTTAAATTTTTGTAGAGATGTGGTCTCCATATGTTCCCCAGGCTAGTCTTAAATCTTCCTACCTCAGCCAAAGAATTTCTACATGCTCTAAGGATTGTGCTTTTTCTACTACGAACTGAATTATTTTTTCAGGGCTCTAGAATGTGTTTCCTCCTATTAAAAAAAAATCCCTTCTGAATTAAATTTATTATAGGCTAATATTAAATTATATTGCATTATTTTGATAGCAAATAATAATGAGGAGAGTGACTCCAAAATGTACGGAGCACAAGAAGATAGAAGACGATTTAACATTTTCTAAAGATAATATTAAATTTGCCTCAGACTGATTAATTGATTAGGGAATGGAGCCGATGAGCAAAGATCACAAAGGAGGAGCTTTTTGTGAAATGTATTGGCCAGAAGGGAGTTCAGAATACCACAACGAACTAAAAATAAGTCAATTGACACATCTTCCATTGAATGAATAAAGAGCAAAAAACTGGTTAAGAGTTATTAGAACCAACTAGTAACCCATTTATAACACAAACTGATCTTATTGATCTCTTGTAATCAACCTTAATTTCCTGAAAGATATTTAATTGCTTTACAAAAAGATTTCTGCTGATGCTATAATTCCAATTTAAAACCATGCTAAAAGAATCTTGTTTTCACTTAAATTGTAGACACTGTAGGTAGATGGTGTGCAGAAAGACAAAAGAATCATTTCACCAATTTAGCCCACTAATTAATTACATATTCTTTTTTTTTAGACAGAGTCTTGCTCTGTCACCCAGGCTGGAGTGTAGTGGTACAATCTTGGCTCACTTCAACCTCTGTTTACCAGGTTTAAGTAATTATCCTGCCTCAGTCCCCAAGTAGCTGGGATTATAGATGCATACCACCACACCGGGCTAATTTTTATATTTTTGGTAGAGATCGGTTTCACCATGTTGGCCAGGCTGATCTCGAACTTCTATCCTCAGGTGATCCATCCTTCTCAGTCTCCCAAAATGCTGGGATTACAGGTGTGAGCCACCACACCCAGCCTAATTAATTATATATTCTTAAAACTATTTTATTAAATATGTAAGCAATTTAGTCTATGTGACTAGTCATTAAATTAGCATTTAATTTGAATTTACTTTTAAATGTTTACAGTAGAGATTACTACAAACAATTGCAAAGAAGGCAGGAACAAATAAAAATTTTAAATATGTTTTTAAAATGTTCTGATGGGGAATGGTGGCTCACACGTATAATCCCAGCACTTTGGGAAGCCAAGGTAGGAGAATTGCTTGATCCCAGGAGTTCAAGACCAGCCTGGGAAACAAAGTGAGACCCCTGTATCTATAAAAAATAAAAAATTAGCTGGGCATAGTGGTACAGGCCCGTGGACCCAGCTACAACAGGACACTGAAGCAGAAGGATCACTTGATTCTAAGAGATCAAGGATGCAGTGAGTTGTGTTCACACTACTACACTCCAGCCTGGGCAACTGAGTGAAACCCTGTCTCAATAAATAAGTAAATAAATAAAACGTTTTTATACAAATAGCTAATTTGGATAACTCAGGACTAACTACACTGTCTATAAATCCAAAACTTACTGGGAAATAGAGAACATAATAGTTCATGTGTTAAAGACATACAGCCTTAAAAACAACCAGAAACTATTATCTTTGAAGTTACGTACCCCTGACAAAGTGAAAATGTAACTTGAGTGACAAATTCTTAGTTTCAAAGTTATATCTTAAACCTATTCACTTGCAAGTTCTTTGCCTATCATATTTACAATGATTTAGATTAGAAGTGAGAAACACTTCCTTCCAACATGAAAATATTTTAAATCTAATGAATTTCTCAATGACTCTTGAAACATTAAGAAATACAAGATTGATTATAACTTTATGCATCTAATAATACCTAGCATTATTACTACTGTGATAACCTAGCAATGTTTCTCAAAGCACAGTCTATGACCATCTGACTCACCTGGAGGATGCCTATTAAAAATGCAGATTGATAACTTCACTCCAAACATATCACATTAGAATCTCTGGTTGGTAAATCACAGGAAAGCAGCAAGATTCTCCTGCCTATAAGAAAAAATGAGCAAATGTGTGAGTGTCTTCAAATCTAACCCATTAACACTATCAGAAAAATAACGTCAAATGCACATGTTCAACCAATCTTGGGTCATTAACATTCTTACAAATGGCTGATACAATTAATGTGACTGTCCCATCCATGCATGCAAATTTTTATAAGTTAAAATTTCCATTAATAATTCAAAAATAATGAAATAGAAATCTCAAGTTTCCCCTTTATCTTTTGATCTAGGTTCTCCATGGAGAGTAAGAGCCTGAGCCCTCTGGCTTATGTGCAAATTCTTTATTTGGGAAAGCACCCAGAAACAGGAGTAAGAGATTAGGTGAAAGGAAGGAAGGCCAATACAAAAGTTCATTCCTGAGTTCATCCACCACTATGGGCAAACAAGGCTCAAGCCCAGTGTCTTCTTAGGGGCCATGAAACTACCCCAGAATAGCCTGTCAGAAAACACAAGAGAAGGGCACTTATCCACAAGTTCTGACTTCCATCAGTTAAGAGCTGCCTCTCAGGTTGCTAATTTCTTATGCTTTCAAGTTGCATACTTGTTTCTGCTGGCTTCAGAGAAGCTCCCAGGACAAAAAGTCAGGTGAGGGACTGTCAAGTTTCACCTGCATGAATCTGGTTGCCACTGAAATGCCTGGAGCAAGCAGGGCCCAAGACGTGTCCAATACATCATGTTATAGGACAAGTATGGTCAACCTGCTTCTTCTTTAGTTTTACCAATGTAATTCTAATGCAAAATACAATTAAAATAGATGTTCTGAGAAATGAGTACATTTCAAATGGAGAAGAAGGAACTTTAGCCTATTTTTGTCTGATGTATTTGATCCATTCCCACAAAACCCGAGATGCAATGAAACTCGATCTTCTGTGAGAAAGCTATTTTCTAATAAACTTCAATTTATTTCCTGCATTTGGTGGCCAATTTTTAAAGGGCCAAACAGCAGCAAAATGGACAATCAATATGTACTCTGTAAATACTTTTATGTCCAGCATTGATGCAAAGACTTCATTGTTTAAATGTTTACATTGGTAAAATTATAGTAAAAACAGATTGACTACACTGGACCCTCAAGTAACACTTTTCATTACAGTGAAACACACAATTTTGAATAGTACAAGTTTATCTTGGACTGTGTCCAAGAGGGTCTAGTTACAATAAGTAATTCACTATAACCTATAATGTGATCCTGAGGCTTGGCTCTGAAAAACACATTATGTGAATGCTCTAGTCAAGCCGATTAAAAATTTAAAAACAGAACAGTTAATCATATACTTTAATTAAGAAAATACCATATTTGTTTGCATAATATGTAAACTTAGTTCAGAGAAAGTGAAGGAGAAAAAGGTGCAAAGAGAAAAGAAACCTGACTAAAAGCACATCATCTTTTCATTTAACTTGACTTCTGTTATAATAATTGAATGTGAGTTTAAAAAAAAATACCAAAACCCTGCCTCCTTAGAAGTTAGGTAAAGTAGCTAATGAATAAAGATGAAATAGGGAAACTGAATAGTGCACAGCAAATACAAAAAAGTGGAGACACTTATTAATGCTGGAAAAAGCCCAATAATAATGGACATTAACTTATTATTATTAATTTTTTTGAAAGAGGGTCTCACTCTGTCACCCATGCTGTAGTACAGTTGCAAGATCTCAGCTCACTGCAACCTCCACCTCCCAGGCTGAAACAATCCTCCATCTCAGCCTATAGAATAACTTGGACTATAGGCTCGAATCAGCATGCCCAGCTAATTTTTATGTATTTTCTGTAGTGACGGGGTTTCCTCATGTTGTCCAGTTTGGACTCAAACTCCCGGACTCAAGCAATCCATCTGCCTTGACCTCCCACAGTTCTGGGATTACAGGCATGAACCACCATGCTTGGCCAATGAATGATTTATTGTAACCACTAATTCATGAAATAAATGAATAGATTAGTTTCTTCTTTCAATATAATTTTGCCATTGGGCTACATCATTTTTTAAATCCTTTAGAATATAATAAAACTAATAACAACCATATAATAATAATACTACCTAACTTACCTAAACTCAATTATGTAAATCAAGATAACATATGTAAAATCATTTAACAATATAGTGTAATCCTTTCTATAATTATAAATCTTTCACAATTTGCCTAGCAATTCAACAGTTTCACTATAATTATACAACTTTAGCCATGGAAGAGATCTCTCTGATTAGCTGTAGCTCTTAAATATATCTACTGTTAACAAAAGTTTCTTACATTGTTACAGTTTTTTACATATATATATCATTTAATCCTATCAACGATCCTGTAAAATATTCAAGGTATATATTATTATCTTCATTTCATGGATCAACAACCAAAGTACAGAGAAATTATTTGCTCAACAGGATTAGAATGAAAAATTAGAATTCATTCAGCAAATTAGATGGTGCAGCTGATGCCTTCTCAATATCAACTTATACAAATACTTTATTATATCCTTGCAGTTACAGAACTCAACAATGATTCTCCACAATATAGTCTTCACACATGCTTTCTGCCTGGAAAGCCTTCTGCCATTCTCCCAATAGGCAAGCTGCTTCAAACTTCTCTTAATTCTTCTTTAAGAAATTTCAAATATGTTATTTTATTCTTACAACAACCCTTTGGGCACAGTGAGTATTAATATTCTCTTTCAGTGAGGGAAATAAGACTTGTCTATGTAACATACAGGTAATCAGAGATAGGGTCAGAATTTAATCTCTCATCCTATCTTCCAGTTCAGGGCTCTTTCCATAACGGAAAAAAAAAAAAAAAAAAAAAAAGGCTAGGAATATGGCTATATGCCATCATTGACAGTAGAACATGATCACAATTTTTTGAAGCACTTCCTACACTGTCTCTTCTGAGATTACAACATAATTCAAAACCCTTCAGTCTACTTGATTTTAAATTTAGCACATGAAACAACTCACAACCAGGTCTGGGAAAGCTAGTATAACCATTTTTCTAATTCTATTAGAAGTTAATTTATATTCATTTTTCAAATGTACATATCTAGTGTAAGGCAAGTAAAAAAGCATGTGTGCCAAAATGCTAAGAAATAAATTTAAAAGTCTAAAATATAAATAGGTGTTTCACTCCAATCCTGACTGAGAGAGCCCAGTTTTTTTTCAATGATGAGGCTAATTAATTTACAATCAAATTTTTTTTTTTTTTTTTTTGAGACGGAGTTTCGCTCTCGTTACCCAGGCTGGAGTGCAATGGTGCAATCTCGGCTCACCGCAACCTCCGCCTCCTGGGTTCAGGCAATTCTCCTGCCTCAGCCTCCTGAGTAGCTGGGATTACAGGCACGCGCCCCACCATGCCCAGCAAATTTTCTGTATTTTTAGTAGAGACAGGGTTTCACCATGTTAACCAGGATGGTCTTGATCTCTTGACCTCATGATCCACCCGCCTCGGTCTCCCAAAGTGCTGGGATTACAGGGTTGAGCCACCGCGCCCGGCCCTACAATCAAATTTTAAAGTACTTTTAAAAAGCTTTAAAGTACTTTTAAAAAGTGTAAAGCTTTTTGAAGTAAAAAGAAAAAGGTGCTTGCTCTGTCACGCAGGCTGGAGAGCAGTGGTGCGATCATGGCTCACTGTAGCCTCATCTTCCCAGGCTCAAGAGATGCTGCTTCAGCCTCCTGAGTAGCTGGGATCACAGGGATACACACCATACCTGGCTAATTTGTTTTTATTTTTTGTAGAGACAAAGTCTCACTGTGTTGTCCAGGCTGGTCTCAAACTTCTGGGCTTAAGTGATCCTCCCACCTCAGCCTCCCAAAATGCTGGAATTACAGGTATGAGCCACTGCACCAGGCTCTGACCATATGGCTTACGGTCATCCAAACCATGACATATTTCAAAGTAAAAGGTAGCTCTAGTAATAATTAAGCTAGAGCAATCAGAATTAACCAGGACTGTCACTGGTAAACTAGTTCATATGATCACCTCACATAAGAGATTTACTAGATTTGAGAAAAGGAAAGGAACTTTTTTTTTTGAGACAGGGTCTCATTCTGTCACCCAGGCTAGAATGTGATCAAGGCTCACTGCAACTTAGACATCATGGCTCAAGCAGTCCTTCCATCTCAGCCTCCCAAGTAGCTGAGATTACACACATCACTGAACCCAGCTAGATTTATTTCTATTTTTATTTTCTTGTAGAGACAGGGTCTTGTTATGTTGCCCAGGCTGGTCTCAAGCAATCCTCCCACCTAGTCTTCCCAAAGTGCTAGAATTGTGGGCATGAGCTGCTGCACTTGGCCGGACGCCTATCTATTTCAACTTTGGTATCCTAAATAGTCCATAAAAACAAACTGTCACCATAAGTATGAATTGAATTAAAACACAATTTCACTGTACATGTTTACTATTTCTGATTATAACTTAAGTAAAACTGAAAACAGTACTAGCTAAAACTCAGGATCTCCTCTAAGAACTGACCTTTGAACATAAAACATTTTTAAATTTTTTATTTTACCTTTGGAAAAGTAACTATCAAAGCTTCCTTAATCCTAGACTAACATGGATTAGGAAAAGGAAAAAGCCAATATTTTAAACAAAGTCTATTTTTCTTAAGCATAACTATAAGAAAAACCAAAAAAGACAGTGTGTTTAAAGTTACATCTGTAATTTTTGAAGCACATAATTACATTAAAGATCACAACTATTTGCCAGCAGCGAATAAATCCATCAATTAGCAGGTGAAAAATTGGCATTTAAGATGCAATATTTTTAAATGGAAAAAGCAGTGAATATTAAACATATTTGCTCATGTAAACCTATCAAAGAATTCTCTAATAGAATCCAAATGTCAATGACTTGTTCCTACAGTTAGCTCTTCTTAATATTTTCCATTACTATAAATAAATATTATTCCTACAGCTTATATTATGGTAGCATTATACACAGGATAATGATATACATTATACAATGCAGTATAATACTTTACAAGATACAATGGTAAAGATTTGTTGTTCAAGAGTCTCAAAATAAAATACTTTTCTACTGTATAGTCTTAGTTATCACTCTTAAATTATCTTATTTCTTCAGCAGTTAAGTTCTGAGATACTTATAAGTGCCAGGATTACAGAAAAGGCCTATGGGCTAACCACCTAACAAAATTCCTGGGCTTCATAAGCTTATATGAATAGATATGAAATATTGTCCAGACAGCCACTGCATTATAAACAGATGGCATGGGAGAAACAGGTGTCCCTTTCTACTGATGAGAAATCATTTTGGGCCAGGCGCAGTAGCTCATGCCTGTAATCCCAGCACTTTTGGAGGCCAAGTCAGGCAGATTGCAAGGTCAGGAGTTCGAGACCAGCCTAACCAACATGGTGAAACCCCGTCTCTACTAAAAATACAAAAATTAGCCGGATGTGGTGGCATGCGCCTGTAATCCCAGCTACTCACGAGGCTGAGGCAGGACAATCACTCGAATCCAAGAGGTGGAGGTTGCAGTGAGCCGAGATCACGCCACTGCACTCCAGCCTGGGTGACAGAGTGAGACTCCATATCAAAAAAAAAAAAAAAAAAAGATAGAAAAAGAAATCATTTTGGTCGGGCGCATTGGCTCATACCTGTAATCCCTGCACTTTGGGAGACAGAGGCAGGTGGATTACTTGAGGTCAGGAATTCGAGACCAGACTGGCCAACATGGTGAAACCCCATCTCTACTAAAAATACAAATATTAGCCAGGCATGGTGGCACATGCCTGTAATCCCAGCTACTCAGGAGGCTGAGGCAGGAGAATCGCTTGAACCCAGGAGGCAGAGGTTGCAGTGAGCTGAGGTCGCGCCACTGCATCCCAACATGGGCAACAGAGCAACACTCTGTATCAAAAAAAAAAAAGAAAGTAAAGAAACTGTTTTGCGATCAGCAACATTCTTCATCCCCCACTATAATTTAAGACCAAGGCAACTATGAATATACTATTTAACCTTCTTTATCAAGCATGGAGATCATTCTTAAACTGGGAAAATTGTATGCCAGTAAAACTTTGCCCATTACTGATGTGAAATGAAGCAGCTCGATGAATGATGTTTAAAAACAAACAAACAACTTTAACAGCTTAAAAAGGGAAACAAAGAAGGTATGAAGTGCAGTGTCACTATAGTGAAGATACACAAGGCTAATCTTTCTAATTGGAAAGCAAGGTATGATCTCTCCCTTAAGAGCACTTAAATGAACACCTAGGATATTGTCAAAATAAAAACTGTGATGTTGACACCCTCCACCAATGTTAAATATATATTTTTAAATAATCATAAAATTTCTCAACCTGGAATCTTGGCACCATCAACTAGTCACAGACAAAACATTTTGACACTTGAAGGGAGATCACTGATCAATGTGTACTCCCACTCACAAACAACACTTACTAATTACTGTAAACAACTTTTTGAAAATTGAATCAAGTGTTCAAGTTGACACAAATGTTGCCAGTTAAGATACTTTTCTTTTGTCTTAAAGTTTCTCTTCCCTCTTTTCTCTCAAACAGCCTTTTGTTGTGTTCTTAAAATAGTTGTAACTGCAGATATAAGGATTCACTCCAGTTTACTAGCATTGTGTGCTCATGTCAAACATACTGGAAAGTTTTATGTAAATAATCATAAAGGATTTAATAGCTTTCCTTTTATGTCTGGAGACACAGACACTCAATGCTGGGTGGGGAGATGGGATGATGTGGGGAGTGGGAGAGAGATGGGAAATGCCTAGCACAAATAACAGAAATAGTTAAGCTAAGAATGAGATATCCATGTCCCAGTTCCATCCTGCTTCTTTAAGTAAATCACACAGCCTCATTTGTCCCCTCATTGATTACATTATATATGCTGAGGCTGCACTGTACAATAAAGTAGCCACTAGCCACATGCAGACTTGAGCACTTATAATGTGGCTAGTCTAAACTGAGATGCGCGATAAAGGTAAAAGACACATCAGATTTCAGAGACTTAGTATGAAGAAAAAGAATGTAAGAAGTCTAATTAATTCTTATATTGATTATATGTTTAAATAATATTTTAGATA
The DNA here is from genome assembly GCF_009761245.1 of Sapajus apella. Lineage (NCBI taxonomy): Eukaryota > Metazoa > Chordata > Mammalia > Primates > Cebidae > Sapajus > Sapajus apella. Next base: position 8,731,336 of record NW_022436969.1, on the reverse strand, counting down.
GACTGGGTTAAATATATTATTAATTTCACCTGATTTTTATTTAAAATGTAATTTTTAGAAAATTTAATATTGTATATGTGGCACTGTCGGATAGTTCTGTGCTAAGACTCTAGTAAAAAGTAGGAAAGAACCTGGGAGGTGGAGGTTGCAGTGAGTTGAGTCAAGAACATGATACTGCACTCTAGCCCTGGCAACAGAGGAAGACTCCATCTCAAAAAAAAAAAAAAAAGAAAGAAAAGAAAAGGTAGGAAAACAGGGTTGGGCAGGGTGGCTCACACCTGTAATCCCAGCACTTTGGGAGGTCGAGGTAGGTGGATCACCTGAGGTTAAAAATTCGAGACCAGCCTGGCCAACATGGAAAAACTCTGTCTCTACTAAAAATACAAAAATTAGCCAGGTGTGGTGGCAGGTGCCTGTAATCCCAGCTACTCAGGAGGCTCACACATGAGAATTGCTTGAATCTGGTATGTGGAGGCTGCAGTAAGCTGAGATTGCACCACTGCACTCCAGCCTGGGGGACAGAGCAAGACTCTCTCAAAAAAAAAAAAAAAAAAAAAGGAAAACAGAAGAATAAAGACAGCACAGTTTGACACCAAGGAGCCCCCAGTGTAGCTGCAGATTAAAAACAAAAATAATTACAATATAATGGCACTAAGTGCAATGATAAAGATACATACAACAACACCACTTACTTGTATGGAAGAATGAGGAAGGCCATTTGTGAAAGGGTAGAAGAAGGAAGGATGAAGAGAAAACTTAGGTTAGTCTCCTGAAAGAGGTAGTGCCTGAGCTGTGTCCTAAAGAATAAGAAAAGGTGAGGTGTAAAAAATGGGGGTGAAAGTAATTCCAAGAGAAAAAACATTGTATGAGCCAAGACTAAGAAACAGGAAAGGGAAGGAGAAAGGAATAAAAGCAGCTTCCTGCTGAAAGAGGGAAAGAGCAAGTGGTAGAGCAGAGACTATGTAAGGATAATAGCTTGTGGACATTTTAAAGAAACTGAATTTTAATCTTTAGGCAGTAGACTTTTTTTTTTTTTTTTAAAGACATAGTCTTGCTCTGTCGCCCAGGCTGGAGTACTGTGGTGAGATCTCGGCTCACTACAACCTCCAACCCCTGGGCTCAGGCAATTCACCTCCCTCAGCCTCCTGAGTAACTAGGATTACAGGTGTCCCCCCCACCACGCCCAGCTAATTTTTGTATTTTTAGTAGAGATGGGGTTTCACCATGTTGGCCACGCTGGTCTTGAACTCCTCACCTCAAGCCATCCATCTGCCTCAGCCTCCCAAAGTGCAGGGATTATAGGTGTCAACCACTGTGCCAGTCTGGTAATAGGCTTTTGAAGAGTTTTAAGCAAAGGAATGCCAGGATCAGAAATAATGGTTTAGATGTTGGGCAGCTGTGTGAGGACTGAATTAAGGTAAACAAGACTGGATGCTGGGAGGCTGTTGTCTAGGTAAGAAATACCAGGGCCTAAACTAGGGCAAAATGTGAGGTTGGAAAGGAAAACACTAATTCAAAATCATATCTGAAGAGGTATCATCAGCAGAATATAGTGCCTGACTCGTCCAGACACCATGAAAAGGAGTTTGGATTTTATTCTAGGGTGATGGGAAGACCCTGATATGCTTTGAGCAGGGAGTGTGATTTTCTGACAGATTTTAAAGGGTCTCTCTGACTGCTGCTGGAGAATATGCTGTAATGGAGAAAAGAGCGGATGACAGAAAGATTATTTATTATTTTTTTTAAAAGGAGGATATTGCCATAGAAGAGGTTGATGGTAGCTTGAACCGGGGTAGACAGGAAAGTAAGAAGCAGCCGGATTGTGTGTGCATGTGTTTGTGTGTGCATGTGTGCATGTGTGTGTTGTGTATGTGTTTTAAGAGACAGGTCCTGGCTCTGTCATCCAGCCTGTACTGCAGTTTCTCAAATCTCAAGTGAGCCTCCCGAGGGCCTCCCACAGCGCTGGGAATACAGATATGAGCCACGCTTCCTGGCCTCAGGTTGTATTTTTAACTGCAAATGGCATTGCCCAATTCATGGGGTTGAGAAAGAAAAAAACAAGTTTAGGAAGATCACACTTGTTGAGCTCAATTGTCTTGTTTAGTCCGGAGGTTAGGTTGTCTGCCTAGAGTGAAAATACTTTCAGAGGCTTGAGGACTGAAAATAGTAAAAGTTTGGAAGACAGCAGAGAAAATAAAAGGAGCTGAACAAAGGCTATTTTAAGGATTAACTGATGTCCTGCATGAAGTCTGAAACTATATGATTTTAGTGATATCAGTCTAACCTGATACATCATTTTCCCTTCCCAACACTTAACTACCCAGCTGCAGGAGTTAGATTGTAGAATCTAACTCCTAGATTGTAGAATCTACAGGATTTAATTTGTAAAATGGCTTGAGTTAGATGACTTTTAAATCTACATGAGTTACAAAATTTTACTTTTAAGAATCCTAGAGCTGTACTGCTACACAATTTTTTTTTTTTTTTTTTTTTTTTTTTTTTTTTTTTTTGAGACGGAGTTTCGCTCTTGTTACCCAGGGTGGAGTGTAATGGCGCGATCTCGGCCCACCGCAACCTCCGCCTCCTGGGCTCAGGCAATTCTCCTGCCTCAGCCTCCTGAATAGCTGGGATTACAGGCACGCGCCACCATGCCCAGCTAATGTTTTTGTATTTTTAGTAGAGACGGGGTTTCACCATGTTGACCAGGATGGTCTCGATCTCTTGACCTCGTGATCTACCCGCCTCGGCCTCCGAAAGTGCTGGGATTACAGGCGTGAGCCACCGCGCCCGGCCTATCACACAATTTTTTTAAAAAATTGGTGCCTACATATACATAACGTAAATTTACCATTTTAACTATTTCACTACAGTTGTTAAATTCAGCATTCCAGCCAGGGCCTCCAACAGGAGTGCTGGGACATTAAAAACCTAGCCCTGAAGGTGGCAGCACTGGGCCTGAGGTGACTGTAGTCTCAACTTCGGTTGCTGCTGAATGGAAGTAATCTCATCTTTTCATCACAGTACATAACCCAAGTGTTCATTTTCTAAGTATGCTGAAATTGAAAAAGTTTGGGAAATACTGTTCTAAGCCACAAAATATGAGAAACTTAGTATTATGAAGAGTTCAAAATAACTGCTTCTCTGTTAAAGATGTTTTTTCAGCACATCTTTGGAACTTCAAAATTTATTCCATGTGGTTCTTAAAGCTTCTTTAGAACCTATCTATGAGGATGCCTAAGCTTTTCTTGTTTAAAAATTCTTAGATTTTTAAATGAGATTGTATAGGGCCATTTCCATTGTTAAAGTGGCCCTATACAATCTCATTTAAACATCGGAGAATTTTGGCCAGGTGCGGTGGCTCATGCCTATAATCCCAGCACTTTGGGAGGCTGCAGTGGGTGGATCACGAGGTCAGGAGTTCAAGACCAGCCTAGCCAAGACGGTGAAACCCCATCTCTACTAAAAATACAAAAAAAATTAGCCAAGCATGGTGGTAGGCACCTGTAATCCCAGCTACTCAGGAGGCTGAGGCAGGGAATTGCTTGAACCCAGGAGACAGAGGTTGCAGTGAATGGAGATCATACCACTGCACTCCAGCCTGGGCGACAGAGTAAGACTCCATCTCAAAACAAACTAACAAACAACAACAACAAAAAAAACCCTAAGAATTTTGAAAGCACCCAAAGGTTCCCCCTTACATAGAAACAGGATCAGGGAATGTCCATTTCATTCATTTACTCATAGAATACTGATTCAGTAGTAGGCACTGGGCTAGTTCCTGGAGATAAAAGCGGGAACAAATTTTTTTTTTTTTTTTTTTTTTAATTTTAGAGACAGGGTCTCTCACTCTGTCACCTAGGCTGGAGTACACTGGCACAATCACAGACCACTGCAGTCTTGAACTTCTGTGCTCAAGTGATCCTCTCACCTCAGCCTCCACAGTAACTAGAGCTAGAGGCACGCACCGCTGTGCCCAGCTTTTTTGGTTTGTTTTTTTAAAATAGTAGACAAGATTTCACTATGTTGCCCAAGCTCATCTTGAACTCCTGGCCTCAAATGATCCTCTTGCCTCAGCCACCCAAAGTCTGGCTCAAGACATGTTTTTTTTTTGTTTGTTTTTGAGACGGAGTTTCACTCTTGTTGCCCAGGCTGTAGTGCAATGGTTAGATCTCAGCTCACCGCAACTTCTGCCTCCCAGGTTCAAGCAATTCTCCTGCCTCAGCCTCCCAAGTCGCTGGGACTACAGGCATGTGCCTCCACGCCTGGCCAATTTTGTATTTTTAGTAGAGATGGGGTTTCTCCATGTTGGTCAGGCTGGTCTCAAACTCCTGACCTCAGATGATCCACCCACCTTGGCCTCCCAAAGTGCTGGGATTACAGGTATGAGCTACAGTGCCCAGCAAGAAATGTTTTTTGATCTCAAGAAATTTACAGTCTAGTGGGGAGACAGAATTAATTAAATAACTAAAACAATAAAAACTGTAAGATGAGAAGGTTACATGTTACTATAGGATCCTACTACTAGGATCTAGTAGAAGAGACTACTGAAATAAGTTAAAATCATGATTAGTAGATAGCTAGGGTAAAGAGTGGGGGTAGGTTTGGCGGAAGACTCCCGGCAGAGGCAACAGCAAGGCCTAGGAAACATCAGAAGGCCAGTGAGAACAGAGGACAGAAAATGTTTGGAAAAAAAGCCAAAGAGGGAGCAGAGGCAGTTCAAAGAGGCTTCCTTCACAGAGTAACTGGAAGCCACTGAGGGGATCTAAACAGCACAGTGACATTATCAGATTTACTTTTCAAGAAGATCACAGCAGCTGCAGTATAAAGAAGTGCTCTCAAAGTAGACACAATTTAAGATGGAGAAGGGAAGAAGATACTATATTTTTATTCTATTTTTTTCATCCTTTAAAAATGCTTTTAAAAATGGATTATAATAATATTAGCTAAGAAATACTAATTATGGCTAGCTTTTGGACACATATTATATCGGAATACTAAACAGTTTACATATATTCATTTAATCTTCATACCCTGTGAGGTTGGTACTATTATTATCTTTACAGGCAAGTAAAATGGGACAGCGAGGTTAAGCAGTCAGTTCAAGGCCACTCAGTAAGGAAGTATTAGAGCAGGATCCAAACCCAGATGTCTGACTTCAGAGCCTGTAACTTCCTCATTAGATTATGTACCATTTTTCAACAGTACATGCATGTAATTTAAAATTAAATATATATGGAGAATAGATGCTCAGGTTTTGTTCTGAACACCAGTAAATACAAAGGTTTAGGAGGGGTGGTTGGTTGCGTGGATATGGAAAGGAGACTAGCAGTAGACTAGGTAAGAAGTAACAGTGTCTTGGATTATGGAGGTAGTGGTGGAGAAAAGGGGATGGATTTGGATGTTTGGTAACATTGGACTGCGTGATGGCTTGGATATGGAGGTTAAGGACGAATGAAGTGTCAAAGATGACTCTTTGGATTCTGACTTGCATAAATGGATTAGATAGTGAGGCACTGGCAGAGGCCACAGGAACAGGTTAGGTCATTCTGCTCAGATAGTTTTTCTTTGGACCACACTACACTGCTCTTTCAATACTCTTGTTTAATGACAAACATTACAGGTTACTTCCATCATAAACATAAAAGCTTCACTCTGTCAGTTATGTTTCCTATGCTGTGTTACAAATGACATAGTCAAAATTTCATCCATTTTCTTTTAAAAATGTGGAGTTGTCTTATAAAATGGGGAAGTGAATGATAGTTGCTGTAACAGGCTAATAGAAGGTGCAGCACCCCTCTTCTTTATACTAACTTTTTAAGTTATGATATTTATTCATCCCTTAAGATGTGGGACAGGTGGAAAAATTACCTTTCTACTTTGTATTTATGATTTTCTAAGTACTAAACTTTTGAAGCCTGTTAATATCCTTTGTCCTCTTCCCTCGTCTTAGAATGATTACACAAAAGTACTGGACTGGTTTAAAAGATACTGTGATTCTAGTCTATTTTGTTCATTTGTAGAATTTCTACTGGTCTAAAAACGATTTAAATCAGGAGCAATAGGAATACCTGCTATTGATTTGAATTTCAAACGAACAGCCTCAAGAAAAATTGACTTAAAAAAAAAAATTACCTAACAGCATGTTGTCCCAATAATGCTGATTGCTTCAGATTCCTTCTCGTTTCAAATTTGACAGAAACTTCCCGTTTAACCTCAGCAAAATACAGTTCGTTTTGATCTATGGCGGTTACCGCCCAATCCCGCAGGTTACATTACTAAACCGGGTAACAGCGACAAGGCTGAAAACTGTTAAGAGTAATCCACATCCATTCCACCACCATCAGTGAATTTATTTTGTGTATGTATGTATGTATGTATGTAGACATAGTCTCACACTGTTGCCCAGGCTGGAGTGCAATGGCGAGATCTTGGCTCACTGCAACCTGCGCCTCCTAGGTACAAACGATTTTCCTGCCTCAGCCTCCCAAGTAGCTGGGATTACAGGCGGGCGCCACCATGGCTTTTTTTTTTTTTTTTTTTTTTTTTTTTGGAGACGGAGTCTCGCTGTAGCTCAGGCTGGAGTGCAGTGGCACGATCTCGACTTACTGTAACCTCCGCCTCCCCGTTCCCGGTTCAAGCCTTTCTCCTGCCTCAGCCTCCCAAGTAGCTGGGAATACAGGCAAGCACCACCATATTCAGCTAATTTTAGAGACGGGGTTTCACCATGTTGGCCAGGCTGGTCTTGAGCTCTTGACCTCATGATCCGCCCGCCTCAGTCGCCCAAAGTGCTGGGATTACAGGCATGAGCCACCGGACCCGGCCTAATTTTTGTATTTTCAGTAGAGACGGGGTTTCCCCACGTTGGCCAGGCTGGTCTTGAACTCCTGGCCTCGTGATCGCCCGCCTCGGCCTCCTAAAGTGCTGGGATTACAGGCGTGACCCACCCCGCCCGGCCCATTAGTTAATTTTAACTCTCCATTCGGCACAGGTCATTTATACATACTTTCCCTGCAAAATGCTTACGTTAGATACACTGTACAGATAACTTTCACAGAACCCCAAGGGCTTGATGCTCCCGCGACAGAACGGCTGGAGTTTTCCCCAACGGTTCTGAGAAATGGTGTGGCGGCCGCCAGGCTCTTCGGGTCGCTCCCGGAAGCTCGGAGGTGGCGCTCCCCTCCCCAGCCACCGACCTCCGGCCTGGGCTGCAACGCGGAGCCGGCTCCTCAGCCGAGGCAGGAAGGGCACAGCGGAGATGGCCAGCGCGAGGAAGGGGCGTGACGTACCGGGAACTCCCACGTGACGTCGCGCAGGCTCCCGGGCGGGGCGGGTCCGGCCGCCTTCTAGCCCGGCTTGCAGCCCCCGGCCTTAAAGCGCGGGCTGCCCGGAGGGGTTGGCTTTCCCACCGAGGACTTGGCACTCTGATGAGGGAAAAGGGAGAAAGAGAAAAGCGAGCAGCCGTCCCTTCACAGCCTCCGAAGGGGCCTCCTTCCCTTCGGGGGCTTCCGCAAATCCCGAGGCAATCTTGGAGGCGGTGAGTAAAAGGAATCTCTGCTCCACCCGGACCTCTGGGTCAGAGCGGCCTCTTCTGGTCTGGAGCTGCGCCAAGGGCTTCCGGGGTAGGGGTGCAGCTCTGTGGCAGTGTCTGAGGGAATAGGCCTGGCCCGGGCTACACTCATTGGAGGTGGACCGGCGGGAGGACCAGCGCTCAACTGAGTACAGTTTCTGCGCCTCCCGCGCGGGGTGTGGAAGCGCCTTTCAGCGCCAAGCTCGCCCCGCGCATGCGCTGACTTCGGCGCGCGCGCTTGGGAGCTTTTTTGGCCAGACCCTCACGCGGAAACTGCGCGGTCCCTGGGGAGAGGCGGATGTAGAAGGGGCCTGGCTGGAAAGCTTTTGCAGCTCTGCTCTGCTCGGTGCCTAAGAGCACCAATCAGATGTCTCGCGGAGTTTGTTCAAGTCCCCCGTGTGACTCGAGACCTGCCTCTCGCCTTACTTGTGTGAGAATACGTGTGATGTGGCAGTCAGTATTTAGTGAGCACCTGCGGTGTGGTGGTTTATACTAAGGAATACACAGAAATGTATTAAGCGATTACAGGCCTTCGAGCCCAGAATGCAACTTGGGAGGCAAGAGGTACTGTTCTGAGAGATTGGGAAATGTACATTGTCGATGTGGCTCGAATAACGGTTCAGTGCCGAGAGAGATGCCAGCAAAAAGTGCTGGGCATGCTGGGTAGGTGGAAAGGGTTTTGCGAGCCAGAATTTTGTAAGTTTAATGTTGATAAAGTGTTTTTATGTTTTGCTTTTAAAGCACTGTACTTCACTTACACCCTTGGTTTTAAATGAATGTATTAATATTTTTTGGATCATTAAAGTAATTAAACCTTTATTTTACACTGTTGACTTAATAGAAACAGTTTATGTCCCCATCTTTTTTTTTTTTTTTTTTTTTTTTTTTTTTTTTTTTTGCCACAGAGAGATATTTTACAGTCATTGGTCTCACATGACTTCATTTCAGCCCTGAGTAGGCATGTCCCAGCTGAGTGACCTTGTGCAAGTCATTTACTTCCTTAAGCCTCTTCCCCCAACTCTCAAATGAAATTATAGTACCTGTCTTACAGAGTTTTTCTGAAGATTATGTCGAATATAAAACAGCACAGTTTCTGGTATGTGGGAAACAATACATGGTGGCTTTTATTCACAGTTATATGTAGGCCCATTTGTTTAGCCCTTAGAGTTAAAAATGGAATGAGTCGGGGCGAGGTGGTTCACACCTGTAATCCCAGCACTTTGGGAGGCTGAGGCAGGGAGGTCAGGAGTTCGAGATCAGCCTGGCCAACATGAGGAAACTGCCTCTACCGAAAATACAAAAATAAGCCGGGTGTGGTGACATCTGCCTGGAAACCCAGCTACTCGGAGGCTGAGGCAGGAGAATCGCTTGAACCTGGGAGGCGGAGGTTGAGCTAAGCCGAGATCGCGTCACTGCACTCCAGCCTGGGCGACAGAGGAAAACTCCATCTCAAAAAAAAAAAGAATGAAAACCTCTTTGGAAACAAAACTGTACTAATGCAGTGCACCTAATTTTATTTTCAAAAACTTTCTTACAGAGATAAACGTACCTGAGAGAAATACAGAAATTATGAACCCCATTGTATACCCATCCATTACCCAGCTTCAGTAATTGTCGAAGTTCAGCCCTTGTTTCAGCTGTTCATCCAACATCCATTTTTGTTTAAGCTTGACTTTTTTTTCAAGTAAATCTCAGAAAATTTATCTCTTTACCTGTAAATATCTCAGTAAATATCCGTTTAACAGATAAGACCTTTCTGGTTTTTTTTGTTTGTTTGTTTGTTTTTTTTGAGACGGAGTTTCGCTCTCGTTGCCCAGGCTGGAGTGCAATGGCGCGATCTCGGCTCACCGCAACATCCGCCTCCTGGGTTCAGGCAATTCTCCTGCCTCAGCCTCCTGAGTAGCTGGGATTACAGGCATGCGCCACCATGCCCAGCTAATGTTTTGTATTTTTAGTAGAGACGGGGTTTCACCATGTTGACCAGGATGGTCTCGATCTCTTGACCTTGTGATCCACCCACCTCGGCCTACCAAAGTGCTGGGATTAGACCTTTCTTTTTAAAAAATGGCCACATCATCATACCCAAGAAAATTAACAATTCCCTAATAATCTAAAATCCAGTTCATATTTAGTCTCTGCTGATTATGTTTAAAAGTCTAATCACAATTTTTGCAAAGCTTGATAGTTTATTTTTGTAGTGCTTTACAGTTCACTAAATGGCTTCACATATACTCTTGCTCCCTTCAGAACTACTGTTTCAGCCCCTTCATCAGAGACCTCAAGAAATGGTTAGCAAGGAACAGTCAGTTTGTGTACTTGTTAGAAATGGTACTGCATTGGCTGAGGAGGTTTAGTAGACTTGCTAATCATTAAACTTTTTTTTTTTTTGAGATGGAGTTTTGCTCTCATTGCCCAGGCTGGAGTGCAGTGGCACGATCTCAGCTCACTGCAACCTCTGCCTTCTGGGTTCAAGCGATTCTCCTGCCTCAGCCTCCCAAATAGCTGGGATTACAGGCATGTGCCACCACACCCAGCTAATTTTGTATTTTTTAATAGAGACAGGGTTTCTCTATGTTGGTCAGGCTGGTCTTGAACTCATGACCTCAGGTGATCCGCCCGCCTAAACCTCCCAAAGTGCTGGGATTACAGATGTGAGCCACTACGCCCTGCCCTAAACTTTTTTTTTTTTTTGAGATGGAGTTTCACTCTGGTTACCCAGGCTGGAGTGCAATGGCACGATCTCGGCTCACAGCAACCTCCGCCTCCTGGGTTCAGGCAATTCTCCTGCCTCAGCCTCCTGAGTAGCTGGGATTATAGGCACGCACCACCATGCCCAGCTAATTTTTTGTATTTTTAGTAGAGACAGGGTTTCACCATGTTGACAGGATGGTCTCAATCTCTTGACCTTGTGATCCACCCGCCTCGGCCTCCCAAAGTGCTGGGATTACAGGCATGAGCCACCGCACCCGGCCCCCTGCCCTAAACTTTTTAAGTTGTAGCTAATTAGTGATTTCATTTTAAGAATGCATATTAAAATATTTACTAATCCACTCGAACTTCTTAACCTGTTGGTTTCTTCAAGGACTATGTAATAAACTTAATCATTCACCTTTATTCTAAGAGAGGCATGAAGAACTTTACCCTAATGGTCTCATAACTCTAAGATGTTTCTGTATTCATAGATGTTTGCTCTGTTTGTATCTTACTGACTTCTCTTGCTTTTGGAAAATTATACAGATCCTCATCTGTGTTAATACATCTGTCGTCTGTCTGACTCTGTTATAGAATACACATAGATGTGTGTATATATGGATGCTTGTTAAAAATATCTTAGAAAGTTTTTCAGTTTTGGGCTTAGTATGTTGTTGCACTCCACTCCATGTCAATTCAAAGTTAAAAAAAACAATTTTTTTTTTTTAATCGAGACAGGGTCTCTTGTTGCCCAAGCTGGAGTGCAGTGGCACAATCTCCACCCACTGCAACTTCTGTCTCTCGGTTTCAGGCAGTTCTCCTGCCTCAACCTCTCAAGTAGCTGGGACCACAGGCATGCACCACCACACCCAGCTATTTTTTGTATTTTTAGTAAAGATGGGGTTTCACCATGGTGGCCACGCTGGTGTCAAACTCCTTACCTCAAGTGATCCACCCACCTCAGCCTCCCAAAGTGCTGGGATTACAGGCAAGAGCCATCTCGCCCAGCTGAAACAATAAATACTTTTATACTGGTACATTAATATTGACCATGAATGATAAAAATGTCTCAATATTTGGATCCTTTCTGTTTAATGTAATGATAGATAATTTCTTTCTCTAAGAGGAGTAAGAAAATTTGCCTGAAAATTTACCTTATATAGCTAAATATCTGAAGTCAAGGCTCACCGTTATCATCCTCTTTCCTTATTCTTTCCTTCCCTTCCCAAATTCTAAAAATGATTGATTATAGGTAAATAAGGAAAACTTGAAAATATCTGGACTTGTGTTTCAACCTGACTTCAAAGTACGTGAAGGTAAAAGCAAAGTTCATTTATGCTGCAATCTGTTATTTCAGGTATTTGACCTGTCCAAAGACAACTCGATACCTCTATAATGTAACAGAAAAGATCAGAAAATATTAAGCAAGCAGCAGTGTGAAGCATATTAAGCAAGATGAACATCTCAGGAAGCAGCTGTGGAAGCCCTAACTCTGCAGATATATCTAGTGACTTTAAGGACCTTTGGACGAAACTGAAAGAGTGTCATGAGAGAGAAGTACAAGGTAAAGTCTTTTCTTAAATACTTCTAGCAGTAATTTGTTGAGACTCTAGTGGCAATAACTACCTTTTTATAACAGTTTATTTTTTCTTTTTCAACTTTTAGGTTCAGGGGTACATGTGCAGGTTTGGTACATGGATAGATTGCATGTTGCTGGGGTTTGGTGTACAAATGATTTCAACCCAGGTAGTGAGCATGGTACGGCATAGGTAGTTTTTCAATCTTCACCCTCCTCCCACCCCCTGACCCTCCACCCTCATGTAGGTCTCTGTATCTGTTTTTCTCCTCTTTGTATCCATATGTACTAAATGTTTAGCTCCCATTTATAAATGAGAACATACAGTGTTTCTGTTGCTGCTTTAATTTGCTTAGGATAATGGCTTTGGCTGCATCCATGATGCTGCAAAGGAAATCATTTTGTTCTTTTTTATGGATACATAGTATTCTCTGATGTATATGTACTAAGTTTTCTTTATTCAGTCCACTGTTGAGTTTTATACATTTAATGACCAACTTTAAGTAAGTTCCAAGTTATCTTTCTTTTTTTTTTTTTTTTTTTTTGAGACAAGGTCTCACTGTGTCACTAGGCTGAGGTGTAATGGTGTAATCATGGCTCACTGCAGCTTCAACCTCCCATTTTCAAGTGAGCCTCCCCCCTGTAGTTGGGACCATAGGCACATACTGCCATACCTGGCTAACTTTTTATATTTTGTAGAGTTAGGATCTCACTATGTTGCCTAGGCTGGTCTTGAAATCCTGGCCTGAAGTGATCCTTTTGTCTCTGCCTCCCAATGTGCTGGGATTATAGATGTTAGCCACTGTGCCTGCAAAGATCTCATATCTATTTTTTTATATATTTTTGTATTTACTTATTTATTTATTTTGAGACAGGGTCTTACTTTGTTGCCCAGTCTGGAGTACAGTATGATCACAGCTCTCTACAGCCTTGACCTCCCAGGCTCAGGTGTTCCTTCCACCGTAGCCTCCCGGGTACCTGGGACTTCAGGTGTGCACCACCATGTCCAGCTAATTTTATGTATTTTTTTGTATAGACAGGGTTTTGCCACGTTGCCCAGGCTGGTCTTGAACTTCTGGGCTCAAGCAGTCCACTGGCCTCAGCCTCCCAAAATGCTAGGATTACATGCTTGAGCCACCATGCCCAGCTGATCTTCTTTTCTTTTTCTTTTTGAGACGGGGTCTCACTTTGTCACCCACACTGGAGTGCAGTGATGCAAACACGGCTTACTGTAGCCTCAAACTTGCCGGCCTAAGTGATTCTCCCACCTCATCTCCTCAAGTCATTGGGACTTCAGGTGTACACCCATGCCTGGCTAGTTTTTTGTTTTTTCTTTTTGTTATTGTTTGTTTGTTTGTTTTAAACTTATCCTTCACATGTACCCCAAAACGTAAAATGCAATTAAACAAACAAACAACAACAACAAAAATATATATATATAAAGAAAATGTTTGTACTAGAAAGAACTTGTAGTATTGTCTAGGCCAGTGCTGGTGACTTGCATATGGTCCAGAGACAAGCAGCATCAATGTCAGCCGGGAGCTTGTTAGAAATGCACATTCACAGGCCCAGCCCAGACTTATCCTTCACCTTCGAAACCTAGCTAGTTTTTGATTTTTTGTGGAAACAGGGTTTCGTTATGTTGCCCAGGCTGGTCTCAAACTGACCTCAGGTGATCCTCCTGCCTCAGACTCCCAAAGTACTGGGATTACTACACCCAGCCAGGTCTCATTTTTAGAGAATATTTACAATTGTAGTTTTGTAATTCATTTTTATGGTCAAATTGGTACTTTTTAACCACAGACAACTACCACAGGACATAATTTGTATACAACTTGCTATTGTTTACTTGTGGTAATATGTATGAGATAGTGGAAAAGGTATAGAATTTGTTGACTGAAGACCTGGATTTGAATTCTGATTTCATTTACCCACTTGCTCTGTGATCTTAGCCTAATTACCAACCTCTAAATTTAATTTTATTCTATAAAATTATTTACAGGATATAGACATGAAAATACCATGTAGGTCATTTGATAAACCTCTGGGGATCTATTTGCTGCTAAGCACTGAAATACAAAAGTGAATGGCAGATTACCTTCAGAAAGCCTGCACTCTTAATAGAGGCAGAGTCATGTAAACAGATAATTACAGTACAGTAAAATAACAGCTAGAAGGTTTTTATAAATTGCAGGGAGTATATAGAGGATTAAGCAATTGTGGTTGAGATGAGTAAATATTTGTGTTAAAAAATACTCTATGAAGCTAAGCTCAAGGTTTGATATTAAGTTTTAATATATTTTAATTCTGTAACTTTAACATACTTTCCATATGTATGAGAAATGCTTCATATTACATTTTTTTCTTGATTACCTAAGTTTAATACTGCAGTGCTTTATAGCTGTAACATTACACTGGAGTACTATTAAAACATAATCCATCTGATTCTAAAGTGTAGTCTATGGGTCTGTATTATAACTTTTCCATGGTAAATTTAGTTTCTGGCAAAACTACTGGTAATACCCTTATCATTAATTAATGAGTTTTAAAGTATGAACAACCCCAGAAATACTCTTTCAAGCCCCAGTGTTCATGGAGACACAAAGAAATGTTCAAGAAATGTTTTTTGGGCACTTACTATGAATAAGAATGAATCATATATAGTGCTAGTTTTAAGGGAATTTCTAGTCTAGAATTTTAATACAGTGTACTATGTTATTAACCGAGAACATAAAGGAAGAACCAAGGGTGTGTGTGGTTGCATGGGGAAGCGTGTTTGTGTATGGTTTATGTCGGACCAGGCTTGATAACTGATTTAAGCCTAATTAGCCAGGCAAAGAAGATGGTGGGAGGGGAGGGAATTTTCTGAGCAGAGAGAACAGCACATGCAAAAGTTTGCAGATAAGAGTTTGATTTTATTCAAGGAATTGTGGATGGTTTGGTTTAGTTCTAAGAGGAAATGGAGTGGGAGATGGGAGTTTTTTGGGGAGGTGGATAGGATATAATGCTAGAAACGTAGATATTAGGTTTGCTTGTTCCAGGTCTGAGTTCAGGTCCTGGATATCCTTGTTAATTTTCTGTCTGGTTGATCTGTCTAATATTGACAATGGGGTGTTAAAGTCTCCCACTATTATTGTGTGGGAGGCTAAGTCTCTTTGTAAGCCATTAAGAACTTGCCTTATGTATCTGGGTGCTCCCGTATTGGGTGCGTATATATTTAGGATCGTTAGCTCTTCTTGTTGCATTGATCCTTTTACCATTATGTAATGTCCTTCTTTGTCTCTTTTGATCTTTGTTGCTTTAAAGTCTAATTTATCAGAGATGAGAATTGCAACTCCTGCTTTTTTTTGCTCTCCATTTGCTTGGTAAATCTTCCTCCATCCCTTTATTTTGAGCCTTTGTGTATCCTTGCATGTGAGATGGGTTTCCTGGATACAGCACACTGATGGTTTTTAGCTTTTTATCCAATTTGCCAGTCTGTGTCTTTTGATTGGGGCATTTAGTCCATTTACATTTAGGGGTAATATTGTTATATGTGAATTTGTTACTGTCATTTTGATGCCAGCTGGCTGTTTTGTTCATTAGTTGATGCAGATTCTTGACTGTGTTGATGCTCTTTACCATTTAGTATGTTTTTGGAGTGGCTGGTACTGGTTGTTCCTTTATATGTGTAGAGCCTCTTTCAGGAGCTCTTGTAAAGCAGGTCTGGTGGTGATGAAATCTCTGAGTACTTGCTTGTTCACAAAGGATTTTATTTTTCCTTCACTTATGGAAGCTTAGTTTGGCTGGATAGGAGATTCTGGGTTGAAAATTCTTTTCTTTAAGGATGTTGAATATTGGCCCCCACTCTCTTCTGGCTTGTAGGGTTTCTGCTGAGAGATCCGCTGTGAGTCTCATGGGCTTCCCTTTGTGGGTAACCCGACCTTTCTCTCTGGCTGCCCTTAGCATTTTCTCCTTCATTTCAACACTGGTGAATCTGACGATTATGTGCCTTGGGGTTGCTCTTCTTGAGGAATATCTTTGTGGTGTTCTCTGTATTTCCTGGACTTGAATATTGGCCTGCCTTGCTAGGTTGGGGAAGTTTTCCTGGATAGTATCCTGAAGAGTATTTTCCAGCTTGGATTCATTCTCTTTGTCGCATTCAGGTACACCTATCAAATGTAGATTAGGTCTTTTCACATAGTCCCACATTTCTTGGAGACTTTGTTCATTCCTTTTTATCCTTTTTTCTCTATTCTTGCCTTCTCGTTTTATTTCGTTGAGTTGATCGTTGACCTCTGATATCCTTTCTTCTGCTTGGTCAATTCGGCCATTGAAACTTGTGCATGCTTCATGAAGTTCTCGTGTTGTTTTTCAGCTCCATCAATTCACTTATATTCCTCTCTATGTTGTCCATTCTCGTTAGCATTTCGTCAAATCTTTTTTCAAGGTTCTTAGTTTCTTTGCATTGGGTTAGAACATGTTCTTTTAGCTTACTGTAGTTTCTTATTACCCACCTTCTGAAGTCTGATTCTGTCATTTCATCACACTCCTTCTCCATCCAGCCTTGTTCCCTTGCCGGTGAGGAGTTGTGATCCCTTTTAGGAGGCCAGGTGTTCTGGTTTCGGGTGTTTTCATCCTTTTTGCACTGGTTTCTTCCCATCTTTGTGGGTTTATCCACCTGTTGTCTTTGTAGTTACTGACTTTCAGATTGGGTCTCTGAGTGAACTTCCAGTTTGTGGATGCTGAAGTTACTTCTTTTTCTTAGCTTTCCTTCTAACAGTCTGGCCCCTCTGCTGTAGGACTGCTGAGGTCCACTCCAGGCCCTGCTTGCCTGGGGATCACCTGCAGCAGCTGCAGAACAGTAAGGGCTGCTACCAGTTTACTCTTTTGCTATCTTTGTCCCAGAAGGATGCCCACCAAATATCAGTTTGTTCTCTCCTTTATGAGGTGACTCTTTGGATATACGGGGGTCAGGGAGCTGCTTGAGGGGACAGTCTGTCCTTTATTGGAGCTCAAGTCCTGAGCTGTGAGCTCCGTTGTTCATTCAGAGTTGCTGGACAGGTACGTTTAGGTCTGCTACAGCAGAACTCATAAACTCCCTTTTTTTTTTTTCCCCAGGTGCTCTGTCCCAGGGAGTTAGGGTTTTATTTATGAGTTTCCGTTGTGCTGCTGCCTTTTTTTTTTTTATTTCAGGGCTGCCCTGCCCAGTGAGGAGGCAGCCTAGTCACTGTCTGCCTGCAGAGGCTTTGCTGAACTGCTGTGGGCTCCGCCCAGCTGCCATGTGATCTTCGCTGCAGTCCTGTTTATATGGGTGTAGTTAGAACTGCCTTGGCAATGGTGACCTGCCTCTGTTATGGCGGACTCTCTCTGTAGTGGCAGGTTGCCTCGGCAACGGCGGGTTGTCTCAGCAATAGCGGGCTGCCTCAGCGATGATCAGACTGCCTCCGTAGTGGTGGAGTGTCTCAGTAATGGCGGACGCCCCTCCCCCACAGAGCCAGACCATTCCGGGTTCAGCTGTGCTTGCTGTGAAACTTTCAACCCAGTGCGTTTTCAATTACTGTTTTTTTTGTGTGGGGGGGAGGTTTGGGGGGTGGGACCAGCCAAGCCTGCTCACCTGGCTCCCTGACTCAGAGTCTTTTTTGTTGTTGTTGAAAGGTCGACTGTCTCCCAGTGTTCCAGTCACCTGTTGAAAAGGCACTGGGATCTCCCGTGCCGCGACTCACTGAGCCGGCTGAAACAGCGGCGCTGAGATTCCTGGCGGTTTTTTTGCCTAGGAATCTCCTGGCCTGACTCGCTATTTCAGATGAATGGGCGACTCTGCCGTCTCAGGGCTCCAGTCTCCAGCTAAGAGGGCACCCGGACCAGTGTCTTTTGTACAGAGACCACCGCGCCAGGGCGTGGGCAAACCAGCCGTGCAGGCCAAAACAGCCACACCGGCCTAAACAGCCACACTGGCAATCTGTGGGGCTCCTCCGCCTGGGAATCTCCTGGTCTGTGAGCAATAAAAATCCGTCTGGAAATGCGGCGTCCACTCACTCTCTGCACTTTCACTGGGAGCTGCAATCCTGAGCTGTTCCTAGTTGGCCATCTTCCCCCTATCTCCCGATTTTTTTTTTTTTTTTTTGAGACAGAGTCTCTGTTGCCCGGGCTGGAGTGCAGTGGCGTGATCTTGGCTCACTGCTACCTCCACCTCTCAGGTTCAAGTAATTCTCCTGCCTCAGCCTCCTGAGTAGCTGGGATTATAGGTCCGTACCACCACACCCAGCTAATTTTTGTATCTTTAGTAGAGATGGGGTTTCGCCATGTTGGTCAGGCAGGTCTCGAACTCCTGACCTCATGATCCACCCACTTCAGCCTCCCAAAGTGCTGGGATTACAGGTTTGAGTCATTGCGCCCAACCCCCTTTTTAAGATTTTTAAATTTTTAATTACTGCTTTTTAGAGATGAGGTCTTGCCCCATTGCCCAGGCTGAGTGCAGTGGCACAATCATGGTTCACGGTAGCCTCAATCTCCTGGGTGCAAGTGACCTTTCCACTTCTGCCTTCGGAGTAGGTAGGACTACAGGCATGCACCACCGTACCGGCTAATTTATTTTTTATAGAGATGGGGGTCTCACTTTGTTGCCCAGGCTGGTCTCAACTCCTAGGCTCAAGCAGTCCTCTGACCTCCTTGGCCCCCCAAAGTGCCAGGATTAAGGCATGAACCCTGGTCATTCTATACTTTCTTTCAGCAACATTTTGTAATTGTCAGTGTACAAGTTTTTTCTCTCCTTGGTGAAATGTATTCTTAAATATTTTGTTCTTTTGATGCTACTGTAAACAGAATTGTTTTCCTAATTTGCTTTTCAGATTGTTCATTGCCAGTGTATAAAAATTCAACTGGTTTTTGAGAGTTGATTTTATGTTCTACAACTTTGTTGAAACTCTTCATTTCTATTTTTGTTTTTTATGTCTTGAAACAGAATGCTGGGATAACATGTGAGCCACTGCACTTAGCTTTTTATAGGCTATTAATTTAATAGAAATAAAATATTTGACAGATTCCTTCTTCTTGTTCTTTGGTGTTACAGGATCTTCATGAGATCCCTATTTTACAATGAGGAAGCATCAAGAAAACAGATAATATACTCTTTAATAGGAACAATATACCATATTTATCAAATTATAGAATACATAAAGCTTGCAAATATTATGTATTAGATAATTCTTTTAAAAAGCATACTACTAGGTGGCTCACACCTGTAATCCCAGCACTTTGGGAGGCCGAGGGGGTTGGATCATGAGGTCAAGAGATCAAGACCATCCTGGCCAACATGGTGAAACCCCATCTCTACTAAAATACAAAAAATTAGTTGGACGTGGTAGTGCATGCCTGTAGTCCCAGCTACTTGGGAGGCTAAGGCAGGGGAATCACTTGAACTGGGGAGGCAGAGGTTGTAGTGAGCCAAGATCGTGCCACTGCATTCCAGCCTGGCGACAGAGACTCTATCTAAAAAAAAAAAAAAAAAAAAAGTGTGTACTCCTCATGGTTATGTTCTAATCACATTCCCACAAAAGTTAGTTTGTATGCTCTGAAAAATTTAAAGGGAGGAATACAGTAATTGTTGGTGTATATGGTAAAATCCATGTGTTTTATGAATGTTAGGTTGGATATATGAGCTCGTAAGAGAAGGTAATCTTTGGTACATTGTACTGATCATACCACTTTCCCAATTTCAAATCACTTATGGATTTGTAAAGTTATTAAATGAGTAAGTACTATTTTTTAAGTTAATATGTTATTTAAACACATTTTGGTTTGGGCCATGCCTGTGTCAATGTGTTCCACCTAGTTCCATATAAAATTAGATTCTCTGTATGATAACATCAAAGACATGCCTTAAGGGAACTTAATTTTTTTAAGGAGGTGGAGAATCCATTTGTAGAAACCAGTATAAGAAGCTGTTTGAAAGACATCAAACATGGACTTGTCTGGACTTTGCAGGTTTTAAGGTATATGTAGGAATCAAAATTGACTCATTGCTTTTAAAACTTCATGTTTGTAAAAAATAAAAGAGAAATGTTATGAATCGTAATATTTGAAATATATAGTTTTTACTTAGCTGCAGAAATCTACCCGTGCTCTGCTACGTGTTTTGAATTTTTTTGCCTCTTTTGCCGAAACATAATAAAATAATGTGCACTGATCACAACAATATAATAAACTGCATGCATGTTTTTTGTTTTTTGTTTTGTTTTTTAGACGGAGTCTCACTCTGTTACCCAGGCTGTTGTGCAGTGGCATGATCTCGGCTCACTGCAACCTCCGCGTCACAGGTTCAAGTGATTCTCTTGTCTCAGCCTCCGGAGTAGCTGGGATTACAGGTGCCTGCCACCACACCCAGCTAATTTTTTGTGTTTTTAGTAGAGACGGGGTTTCACCATGATAGCCAGGATGGTCTAGATCTCCTGAACTCATGATCCTCCTGCCTCAGCCTCTCAAAGTGCTGGGATTACAGGCATGAGCCACCGTGCCCAGCCATGCATGTCTTTTAAAACTAGGAAAGAATAAGCAAAATGTCCTAATTTCTGTTGGAGACTAGCAATATGAAAACCAGACCATTTTTGTTGAAAAATTCTGGAGACATTTGTGATCAAATTTTTATATCCTTTAACTTTAAGATAATTGTATCTTTTCATGATTGTTCATTCCAGTGTCTTATGTTCGTTTTGTGACAAACACAGATTGTTATTGATAATATACAATCGTTATGCTTTAAATTCAGAACTCACAGAATTTAATGGAAACTTCAGAGTTCTTTAAATTTCAAGAGTCTTAAATAAAGTATATTTATTTGAGTACAAAATTGTATTGCCTTTAAAAATATTTTTCAGTATCAAGTTTATTATTAAAAGCACAAGTAATAAAATAGAATTTAAAATATTTATTTTCAGAATACCACTGTTTTAATAAATGGTATTTTGCCTATGCCAGTGTCTGCTGTTAACATCTAGTTAATATATTTTCTGTGTCTAGTAAATATGGTAATCAGTTTCAAAGAAAATTAGGCAGGTTTTGTGAGGCAAAGTTAGAATACCTTGAAGAAATGGGAAAGTTTGGAGGCTCTAATTGGACAGGATGAATATTTCTTGATTCATTTTTGAATTGTTCCATTTATTTTCTATAAATAGAATCAAAAATTCTAAGAATAGAACATTACATTAAGACTACACAAATTGCCGGGCGCGGTGGCTCAAGCCTGTAATCCCAGCACTTTGGGAGGCCGAAGCGGGTAGATCACAAGGTCAAGAGATCGAGACCATCCTGGTCAACATGGTGAAACCCCGTCTCTACTAAAACTACAAAAAATTAGCTGGGCATGGTGGCGCGTGCCTGTAATCCCAGCTACTCAGGAGGCTGAGGCAGGAGAATTGCCTGAACCCAGGAGGCGGAGGTTGCGGTGAGCCGAGATCGCGCCATTGCACTCCAGCCTGGGTAACAAGAGTGAAACTCCGTCTCAAAAAAAGAAAAAAAAGACTACACAAATTAACAATGAAAGGAATTGCCCCACTCATTAAGAATGCTGTAAGGCTGGGCACAGTGGCTCATGCTTGTAATCCCAACACTTCAGGAGGCCAAGGCAGGAAGATTACTTGAGTCCAGGAGTCTGAGACCAGCGTGGGCAACAAAGCAACACCCTGTCTCTACAAAAAAAAAATTTTTAATTAGCCAGGCATGGTGGTGTGTGCCTGTGGTCACAGCTACTTGAGAGGTTGAAGCAGGAGGATCGCTTGAGCCTGGGAAGTCAAGACTACTGTATTCCGTGATTGAGGCACTGTACTCCAGCCTGGGTGACAGATCCTGTCTCACAATTAAAAAAAAAAAAAAAAAAAAGAATATTATCAGTGACTCTCATACCTTTTATTTTTTATTTGCATTCACATCTGTAAACAACAAAATCCACAAAAGTTAATTTACCTGTTTTGAGATAATTAAATCTTAAGCACAGTGAGCATACCTTAAATATGACTTTGGAATTGGAATAATTTGTTAGGCAATTATAGAAATGCTAGCAGTATTAGTTTTGGTAGAAGTTTAATTACTTCATTTGTATATAAAGCCCCACTGTTTGTCAGGAAAGATAATATTAGGTTTATCATTTTTAATTCAGAACCGTAAATAACTTGTTTAAAGTGGCAGTACATACACTATATATGGTTTGTTCTGGGTAGAGAACTAAAATAAGTAAGAATTAGCATAGCAGTGATTTTTGTTTATGCATAATAAATTGAATTTTTGCTTCGTTTCTGACTCTTAAATTTGTTTTGTGTATTATAATATACAGGCCCTTATTGTTTCATTTCATCCAAAATTCATGTATGAGCGGGTATAGGGTTAATTGTAGCATAGTGCTTGGTCTTGTGAGCACTGTTTCTTCCATAGGCGTCTTAGGTTGCCAGTGTTACAATTCCAGATACTTTGTTGAACAGATTACCTGTTCATACAGGAGCTACATTGTTGTATAGCCTCATTCCTTCTGATGGGTGTGGAGCAGGATTAAAGCACACTTTATAGGGGTTCTAATTGTAGATTCCTAATTGACTTGGTGAATAGCAAATGCTAAAATTTAACACACAGACACATACTGAAACATACACACACACACACACACACACACACACAACACATACACGTAAACCTGTTTCAGGGTGATCTGCATGACAGAACAAATGCCTCACAGGTGTTGAATGCTTACAAGATAAAAGAGTAGTTCTTCCCCTGTTTCCCAAGAATTTTCCTTTGAAGTTTATATGGATTTTCTATCTCATTGTTCTTTTCTTAAAATGGTTTACAGCAAGAATCCATTTCATCTTTGGCTGCACTTTTCACTTCTAAAGGCAGAACTGATTTTTAGAACTCAGCCAAAACTAAAAACAAAAATCTGTCAAGTAAAATTTCACAGATTTTTGAGAAGGGAAAAAATACATGGATGCATCACAGGTTTTGGTTTTTTAACAACTCATTGAAGAATGTTTGGGTTGTTTCTAATATTTGGCTATCATGAATAAGCCTGCTGTGAACATTCAAGTACAGGTTTATCCATCACATTTTTTTCACCATCTTATTTATAACATTTTATTCAAATTATAGGGCATAGACTCGAAGGTAAAATGTGTCACATCAGTTGGACATTTCCTAAAGGTGAAATTGAAACATAGGGAAAAAATGTAACATCCAAAAAATTCTTTGGGGCCTTTATTTTTCCACAATATCCAGATTTCCTGGCATTAAATCATTACCATGGAGGGCAATAAGAGGAGATGACTTCATCAGTGTCTATGTGACCATGGTTGGGAAATGTATAGGTTTGTTTTTAAAATTTGTATTTGTCTAAATTATGTTGTCCAAAAGATTGTACTAAGTTAAACAGATAGAGAAAAATTATGTTCTTAGAAATGATAAATATATTAATGTTCCTATACACATTGTATGAAAAACTTTTCTAAATTTATAACTTGATAGAATCTGTGAACTACTAAAGGCACATAGTAAATATTCTTTCATTCATCAGGAATCAGTCAATTAATAACTATTTATTGGTAACTAACTGCCACCAAATTCCTGAGTAGATCTATAATGGGGCAAATTATAGTAAAAGCACAGATTGAGAAAGAGCAAATATTGAGGGCTTTTTTCCCCTTTAGGTTAATCACATTGCAGAAAATAGGGAGCATAGAGAAAATAGAGGGCAAAGCAATATTCGACTAGAAAAATTTTTTTTAGATTTTTACTGTTTTAATCTTTGATTAAATAATACTTTTAAAGGAATATTGGGTATTATAATTTTTGCAGTTTTGCTAAGTAATTGTTTTGGTTTAACTTATATTTAGTTGCTAATGATGTATGCGTTTTCCTATTCAATGACTTTTTTTTGTTTTGTTAATTACTGTTTATGAAAATTAAAAATGTCACCCTGTGGTGTCCATATCCTTCCTTGCAGTTTCAGTGCCTGTCAGTCTGTTTTCTTCTCAATAACTACCATAGACAGTGGTCTTCTCTTATGTTTTATGTCAGATTTAATTAAAATTAAAAATTCATGTAGTAGATATCTTGAGGCAAAAGCATTCATGCCTTTTGTTAGTTAGTACTTTTCCATAAGGAATTTTTCTTAGTAGTCCAGGACTTCCTGCCACAATCTAGTTTAATCCCAGAAGATTTGTGCCTATATAAACACCATTGCTCTTAGCAAATGCACAGGCTATGTCAGAACATAGACCTTCATTTATAGTGAACTTCTAATTATATGCTTACCCTGCTGTTAGAAAGGAAATAACTTACTTTAGATGGGGAAAATTTTATTCCATTTGACTGTCATATAATAGACTGAAAGGAATAATGTTGCAGATATGCTTTTGTGACTGCAGGATACAGGTAAGGGGAATACACTGTAAACTAATGAGACCTGTTTCATTTTTAGATATTAAGCCAGACTGATACGACTTAATAGTGTAGCATTTGACTCATAAAGGAACTTAGATAACTGTTGTACAAATAATACCTTTTTTTTTTTTTTTTTTTTTTTTTTTAAGCTTAAAAGTAAAAATAACCAAGCTGAAAAAGGAGCGAGTTTTGTAAGTATCAGTATGTAACACTCATGTGTTATTTATAGAGTAGTTGATACTGATGTTGTATTTGACCTTAATGTCTTATTTATAAAGAAATTAGCCCTACTTAGTATGGGCCTTGGATAGTCAACAGCAATTTTTTTTTTCAAATTCTAAAGTAAAAATAATTTTGTAATTTAAGTATAACCTTAGTTACTTATATATGTTTACATTTACTACAACTTACATGTGTAATCTTTTCCCATGAAGTATTAACATGACAATTGATCTGTAATCTTTTTTTGATTTGTCAGCAGAATTCTTTTTTCAGCCATAATTAACACCTGGATTTCAACATGCTACAAGACAGGGAGCAGAATAATTCTGGGATTTCTAAATTCATATGAATAGAAACTAAATGGGTATTTTAAGACTCCTTTTAGGTAGTTTGAAATTACTTGAAGAGTCTTTGAATTGTTTTCCTTATAAAGTTCTAAATCAGATCTGATTTTTTAAGTTTAGGAACAGATTTTACTCATGATTCTCTAAAGCTTCCACATTCAGGAATCTGAAACAGATGGCAGAGTAGAATATCAGCACACGTAACAAAAATCAGTTATCATGTAACTAATAATAATAAATTTGCTTTACAGTCTGTGTCTATGGGCTTCAGTTACTTCACATTCTAAAAGCTTCCAAGGCTGTAATTGAAAGCTGGATTACTAAACACCTATCAGAACATACCCATATGTGGCCAGGCAATCTCAACACTTTGAGAGGCCCAAGTAGGCAAATTGATTGAGCCCAGGAATTTGAGACTAGCCTGAGAAATATGGTGAAACCCCATTTCTATTAATACAAAAAATTAGCCAGACATGGTGGCACGCACCTGTGGTCCCAGCTAGTTTGGAGGCTGAGGTGGGAGGATTGCTTGAGCCCAGGAGACAGAGGTTGCAGTGACCCAAGATTGTGCTACTGCACTCCAGCCTGGGTGGCAGAGTGAGACCCTGTCTCAAAAAATCAAAACAAAAAAACAGTTGTTTTCTCCATTATAATCTGAAAATGAAAATTGATAAATTTTCTGTTACACCTAGAAAGTCACATTTGGAAGTGAACTTAGTTAATCGGGAATATAAAATCATATTTTTTTTTAAGTTTTGTTACAAATGAAAATTTCAGGTTCTTAACATTTTAAAGTGGCTTGTTGTAATTGTACATGTTCCTGCCTTAAAGATGTTACTAAAACCTCCTTAACCATAGAATACTCCTTTTCTCTCTGTTTCTGTGGCAGAGCTATGTTTAGTTCCCCTAGTTGAGCTGTTTCTTAACTTAAGCAGAAGATCAAATTAGCCTTTTTTGAGTAGTGAATTTAGGATGTACATCTTATTAGGTAGGATGTTTTCTTACTGTGAAAAATAAAAACAATCAGAAGTGACTTCTACAGTAAGGAAAATTTCTTCTTTATATAGAAGGCCCAAAGAAGGGACGTTCTAGAACTGGTTAGTAGGTGACTCAAAGACTCAGATTATTTCTCTCTTTCTTCTCTCCCATCCTTAGTATCTTGACTTGCTGTCTTATTCTTGAACTCCCTCTATGGAGTAAAGGGAACCCTTGTACATTGTTGATGGCAATGTAAATTAGTAAAGCTACTAGGGAAAACAGTATGGAAATTTGCCAGACTAAAAAGAGAGCTATCATGTGATCCAGCAGTTCCACTACTGGGCATTTACCCAAAGGAAAAGAAGTCAATATATCAAATGGATGCATGCACTTAACGTGTTTATTGCAGCACTATTCACAATAGCAAAGATACGGAATCAACTTGAGTGTCCATCAGCAGATGAATTGGATAAAACAAATGTGTTGTATATACACAATAGAATACTACTCAGCCATAAAAATAAATAAAATCCTGTCATTTGCAGCAATATGGATGAAACTGGAGGTCATGATGTTAAATAAATCATGCACAGAAAGACATATTGTTGTTACTCATATGTGGGAAGTAAAAAAGTCGATCATATGGAGGTAGAGGATGGAATAATAGATACCTGAGACTGGGAAGGGTGTGTGGGTGGGAGGGAGGTGAAGAGTCAGTTGATGGGTGCAAACTCATAAGGAGACGGAAAGAATAATGTTTGGTAGAAGAATAGAGTGACTATAGTTAACAACAATGTATTTTATATTGAAAATAGGAAACCTGAAATGTGTGCAACACATAGAAATGATAAATACTTGGGTGATGATTACCCTAAATACCCTGACTTAATTATTACACGTTCTATGTATGTAGCAAAAACTTCACATGTACCTCCTAAATATGTACAAATATAATGTGTCAAAATTCTTTTTTAAAGAATGCAAATACAACTGGTTACTCAGTAGCTGATAATAATGCCTTACTTTATTGTATAGTTTACAGAGGTATTTGATTCTCTCAGCAACCTTTTAAAATATATTATAATTACTCTGTACCTGTACAACTCAGGTAGCCTGGGGTTATACATTTTGGAAGCATAGGTAAGTAGCTAAATTCCCTGAGTAATCAGATAATTAAAGGGATCCTTTATTTACCAACCCTAGAGTAAATTAGGTGTTTGTATTGTGGGACCAGGAATTTGGGTTTATCTATATTACTGTAATCCCCGCTTCCCAGTGTACAATATACAGTGTTATCTCTGTATTGTTAGAATAGCTGGATTTGAAAGGTATCTCAGCCCTTAAGGATTCCTGGAAAAAGCAGTTAGAAAAAGAATACTGTTAATATTTGTTCTTCAGTTAATTGTTTTGGACCTATGTTTTAATGATAAGGGTACCTCTACACACAGTTAAAGCTTCTTTTTTTTTTTACCATTCACAAAGTGGAACATGTGGCACTGTTGACTATTGGATCTTGTGAAGTTGTTGGAAAAGTTATCCTTGAGCTTGATCAGCCAGATTCTTTTAGACTGCTTATGTGCATTGACTATATCTGCTTTCTCCAGTGTATATCAACTAATTACTAACTGATTGACTATCTTATTAGCTAGCAAATCTGAGCATCCTAATTACCAGCCGTTACTTAAAAACAATAACTATTTTCTGCTGAGGAAATAATAAAGATGACATCTGCCATATTTAGCCAGCTTTATAACACTTACTAAGAAAATTCTCTTTAGGTGCTGAGAAATTTAGAAATTGTAGAATATAGAGTACTCACCTTCAGATAAACTCTTGTTTTCTTTTAAATTTTTTTAATTAAGAAATTTAAAGAATTATAAAGACAAAAAAAATTTCCAATTGTGCAGGACTGTTTTCATACTTTTGATTCCTTATCACAAAGTTTCTTTACAGAGAATATAACTCAAACACAAAGTTTTGTCCATTTTATTCATGTTAGTTCCTATCTCTCCTTATAGTTCTCCCCCCTCATTTCAAAGTAATGAGAAAATTGTTGTATGTGGTGCATAGTTATGTAAAAGAGACAGGAGGGTTTGTTATCTATCTTATTACAGTTACGTTTTCAAATACAAGATTTATCCAGCTTCCTATGCAGGTAATATTTAAAATGTCAGTTACCTTAGAAAGACAGAGGCCACCAATTAGGAAAATGATACTGAGTTTTTAGTAAAATGCTGCTAACGGCATTGAGCTTGCCTTAGAAATGAAGTTAGTGATTGGTATAGTAATAACTCTTCCTTTGAATGAGGTCCAGAGTAGACCTGTCTTTAATATGTTAGATACTTCCCTGTTTTTGAAATTGCATGACTCTTTGCATTGTTTGGAATTCATCAATTTGCTTTCTTAAAGACCTTGTTAAATTATTTCTGCAATTAGTAAAAGCTTATTATGTTACCACTTTCTTGACCTGAATATTTTATGAAGTAATTGAAATTAGTTTTAACTTTAACTTAGGTTATTCATCTACATAATAGTTTGGCTTTAAAACAAATACTGTCATGTTCTGAATCATTCTAAATAGAACAGTAATGGAATATATGAATATGGGGTAATCAGATAACTCATTACTATTACAGAGTTCTGTTCATCATTTAAGAAAAAACCCTTTGCTATTAATTTTTCACTCAAGAGTGACAGTGTATATGTGTCTGTATATTTACAGACACAGCATGTCTGTAAATCTTCAATTTAATATTTACTGTATTTATAATATAGATTATTTAAGTTAAATGTTAAATTTGAATAGATGTTGGCAGTTAACAGTCTGTGTTAGAACATGACTTTAATCATGCCCCCAGGCTTAGACAAGTTATCTGGTTATAGTTGCTGAATAGATCAGTGAAAACCTGGTGTTCCGTCTAAACTAAATACATTTTCTACAAGTATTAGGAAATACTTTATTTATTTATTTTTGTTAAATGAGAAATGGCCAAGTTAACAAGCTTCAACAATGTATTACTGTCTGTTATTTTCAAGTTCTCAAATGTCTCTACATGCTACCATAACTATATTTGTTGTATAGCAAGAATGTGTTGCTCTTACATGTATTGGTTTTTCAGTCAATATAAACTGTTCAACAGAATTCCAGAAGTACCCCCTATATTTGATACCTGACATTTTGACTTAGTTGTTTTACTCATCTGCTTTGCTGCCAGTGACACTATATTCTAGCCACTTTGAAACAATCATTTAATTAAATTAATGTATTAATTAATTAATTAATTTTTGAGACAGAGTCTTGCTCTGTCACCAGGTGCCAGACTGAAATGCAGTGGCAAGATCTTGGCTCACTGCAACCTCCACCTCCTGGGTTCAAGCCAATCTCTTGCCTCAGCCTCCTGAGTAACTGGGCCTACAGGCACGTGCCACCGCACCCAGCTATTTTTTATATTTTAGTAGAGATGGGGTTTCACTATGTTGGCCAGGATGGTTTCGATCTCTTTACCTCGTAATCCGCCTGCCTTGGCTCTCAAAGTGCTGGGATTATAGGTGTGAGCCACCACACATGGCCCATTTATTTATTTTGAGATGGAGTCTTGCTCTGTTGCCCAGGCTAGAGTGCAGTGGTGTAATCTGGGCTCACTGCAACTTCCACCTCCCTGGCTCAAGCAATTCTCCTGCCTCAGCCTCCCAAGTGCTGGGATTACAGGCGCATGCCACCACACCTGGCTAATTTTTTGCATTTTTAGTAAAGACGGGGTTTCACCCTGTTAGCCAGGGTCGTCTCGATCTCCTAACCTCGTGATCCACCCGCCTCGGCCTCCCAAAGTGCTGGGATTATAGGCATGAGCCATTGTACCCAGCAACACAATCATTTTGACATTTACTTTTTATGACAGACCAATTTGCCACTCTTATTTGGTTTGATATTTTAGACCCTTCAAGGGACTGGGGGAAGGTGTTTGAATCACATTATGATCCCATATTTTCAGCTTCAAGACTATACAGAAAATCCCAATCAAATTTCTAATAGGTTTTCTTAGAATGAAAGTATTTGCATACTTTATATAATAATGTGATTTTTAAAAATAATGATGGGTAAAATATGGCAACTTTGGAAGATAATCAGATTTAAGTAGAAGAAAATATTAGTTGTCTTTGTCAGGTTTGTTTTCTCACTATAAAGTCATAATGGCAAAGACTTACACAGAGCCTCCTATGTGCTACACTGCTCCGTATCCAATACGTGCATTAGTACTTATTCCTCAGACCTTTTGCAGTAGATATTAATGTATGCATACTTTGTGAGGTACAGAGAGTTCGGTTAATTGTACCAGGTCACACAGCTGATAAATGAAGAGCTAGACTCAAACCCATGTGGCATCTGGGTATAGGGTTTGTGTTTTCCACTTCACTGTAAGCTCTGACTTAAAAGCAAGACCAGGTAAACATTTTAAACAACACAGAAATTAGCAAAATAGAAAGTATGAGTTCTTAATAATTGAAAGAGATGATGTGAGCAAAGAAATATTATTTACATTAAATATATGAAAAATGAAATAATGTATATTTTGATGGTTTTTTTGACAAAGATTGAGTCAATGGTGGCATGATGCCTTTATGGTATGAATACAAGAGCTCTGCAGAGAAAATTTTAGTATAATCTGAACTGTGATTTACAGGATATTCCAACCTCACCTTTTCAGTTGTTTTGTTTTGGTACAAGAAATTCATTACATAGACACGGTGAAGTTCTTAGCCTGTTAAGAGTATTTTTCTCTGAAAAGCTTATTTATTTTTTCACCTTTAGAGATGCACAAAGACTAGAAGAATTCTTCACCAAAAATCAACAGCTGAGGGAGCAGCAGAAAGTCCTCCATGAAACCATTAAAGTTTTAGAAGATCGGTGAGTCTGGCACTTAGGTCTTGAGTAAGGAGTGATTTCCTCCATAATAAGGAGTACATTGACTTTTCATTTGTAATAAGTTTTGGTATTGAAAGTGATGTTTCCCACAGCCTTCTCTCACCTTTGAATGAGTACTTTATGAAAATAAGGATCTAGGCCGGGCGCGGTGGCTCAAGCCTGTAATCCCAGCACTGTGGGAGGCCGAGGCGGGTGGATCACGAGGTCAAGAGATCGAGACCATCCTGGTCAACATGGTGAAACCCCGTCTCTACTAAAAAATACAAAAAATTAGCTGGGCATGGTGGCGTGTGCCTGTAATCCCAGCGACTCAGGAGGCTGGGGCAGGAGAATTGCCTGAACCCGGAAGGCGGAGGTTGCGGTGAGCCGAGATCGCGCCATTGCACTCCAGCCTGGGTAACAAGAGCGAAACTCCGTCTCAAAAAAAAAAAAAAAAAAGAAAATAAGGATCTATTCTTACAGATTTTCATTAATTGTGAGATCACGTCAGTTTACCCTTTAAATGATATCTTTTTCTGGTGTTTGATGTAGTGGAAGTTCAAGGGTAGTATAGTGATGTTCTAATTGATTTAATGCTTTAATTCCAGTTTTACTTCTAAGTAGGCAGAAACTGCTTCACAATTGTTTCTTAGTGCCTGTAGTCCCAGCTACTCGGTTGGCTGAGGTGGGAGGATTACTTGAGCCCAGGAAGTTGAGGCTACAATGAGCAGTGATCATGCCACTGCACTCCAGCCTGGGTGACAGAGCAAAACCCTGTCTCCACAAAAAAGACAAATGATTATCAATGTTCATATTGTAGCCTCCCTTTATTAAAAAATTTTTTTTCTTTTGATAGTCTCGTTCAGTTGTTCAAGCTGAAGTGCAGTAGCACAATAATAGCTCACTGTAGATCCTCCTGCCTCAGCCTCCCAAAGTGCTAGGTGACCCACTGTGCTTGGCCTATAAAACTTTTTTGTAATGTAATTTTTGCTATCCTGAAATGAAGTTTAAATAATGTAAACTACCTACATATATAATTATTTTTAAAATATCACAGCAATATAGAGGAAATTGATTTGTAGTATATCAGAATGTAAATATTCTAAAAGATGAATTGTTGAGATAGTTGGTATAAAGTGATCATTAATGTGACTGATACAAGTATGTTTATTAATGATTCAGATAACACAAACTACATTTTTCATCAGTGACATGATTTTTCAAAATAGTAAAGATTATTGGTAAATAGGAACAGTTCCAATAGACCTAGTCATTTTTGTTTGTTTAATTAAATTTGTACTAGCTCCTAGTTTAACTTGTAAAAAGCATTACATGTATGTGACGAGTAATCAGCAAGAAATAAGGAAAAGCGAATGACAAAAAAGAAAAACTTGCATGTGTAGCTAGAAGATCAGCATCAATATCAGATGCCTGTTAGCCTTATTTAACTCTTTTCTTAGCTGTGAATTTAAGCCAGACTTAAAAGCCAAGCATGAGTAGAAGAGCTGGGGGCCCAGCTATGGGGTAGGAGAGCTAAACATGTAATGAGTGCTGATGATAAAACTTATTACAAGCCATGGATGGTTCCGTAGGTTCAAGGCATACTTCTTATACTCCAGAGTGAGTGGCAGGGCAAGTGTGTGTGTGTGTGTGTGTGTGTATATATATATATTGTTTGTTTGTTTTTTGTTTTTTGTTTTGAGACAGAGTTTCGCTCTTGTTACCCAGGCTGGAGTGCAATGGCGCCATCTTGGCTCACCGCAACCTCCGCCTCCTGGGTTCAGGCAATTCTCCTGCCTCAGCCTCCTGAGTAGCTGGGATTACAGGCACGCGCCACCATGCCCAGCTAATTTTTTGTATTTTTAGTAGAGACGGGGTTTCACCGTGTTGACCAGGATGGTCTCGATCTCTTGACCTCGTGATCCACCTGCCTCAGCCTCCCAAAGTGCTGGGATTACAGACATGAGCCACTGCGCCCGGCTGCAGTGTTTTATATTTTATTTTAAGTACTCAGGCATTTTCTATAATACTTAAAGCGGTTAAACTGAAGCTGGTGGAGGGGAGTATAATCCGTCTCAGTAGATTTCCTCTGTTAACAAAATGGCTCAATGTAAGGATAAGACATGAAAAGAACACAAGAAGGAGAAAATGAGAGTGCCTTGTTCTAAAGCAAGCTCGTCCAGCCCATGGCCTGCAGTCTGCATGCAGCGCAGGACAGCTTTGAATCCAGCCCAGTACAAATTTGTAAAATTTCTTAAAACATTATGAGATTTGTTTGTGATTTTTTTTTTTAAGCTTATCAGCTATCGTTAGTGTTAGTGTATTTTATGTGTGGCCCAAGACAGTTCTTGCAGGGAAGCCAAAAGATTGGACATCCTTATCTAAAGCTTTAAGGATCTGTGGAGAGAAGCTTCTGAGCAGATTCCTGGGCCCCATCCCTGCAGATTCTGATTCAGCTGGCTTGCAAATATTTTTTCTCTCTTTTTTCCTTCCCTCCCTTTTAAAGCTGCTGAGGTGGTTTTGAGAAATAGCCAGGTTTTGAGACCACTGATCTAATGATCTATTCAACATGTGTTTAAATTACTTTCCCAATTTCTGGGTGAACATCTTTTCTGTGCTTAAACATGTCCAGTGACAAATGAAATCACTCCCTTCTTAGGTATCACATTCCTTCCTTAAATAATGTAATTGGAAAGTTTTCTTTATAGTAGGTAGATATCTGTAGAATTGCTGCCCGTTGGTCCTAGTTTTATTCCCTTAGATCATAAATCTCTTTCATATGATTAATTTTTCGGATATTTAGACAGCTGTCACCCCTCAGTACCTTTCTGACTTTTTTTTTTTCCCTCCTACTGATTTTCCTCTTTGCTTACATTACTGAAGTTATACTGGCCTCCTTGACACTTCTTTAACAGTCCAGGCATGTTTCAGCTGTAGGAATTTTATACTCTATACTCTTTTTATCTGTCACAGTCTCTTGCAGGTATTCTTAAAACTCACTCCCAGGCAGGCTCGGTGGCTCATGCCTGTAATCCCAGCATTTTGGGAGGCCCAGGCGGGCGGATCACCTTAGGTCAGGAGGTCGAGACCAGCCTGACCAACACGGAGAAATCCTGTCTCTACTGAAAATACAAAATTAGCTAGGCATGGTGGCAGATGCCTGTAATCCCAGCTACTTGGGAGACTGAGGTAGGAGAATCACTTGAACCCGGGAGGCGGAGGTTGCGGTGAGCTGAGATCACGCCATTGCACTCCAGGCTGGGCAACAAGAGCCAGAAAAAAAAAAGAAAAACTCCCTCTCATCATTTACATTTCTTTTCAAATGTTAACTTCACAGTGAAGTTTTTCCTCAATAGCCTATTTAAAATTGCACCAAGTTCCCTAACTTAGCTAGACCTCCTGTCTCCCTCTGTGATTTGTTTCCTCCCAAAGCACGTATCACCTTCTTTTTTTGTTTGTTTGTTTGTTTGTTTTGTTTTGTTTTTGAGACAGAGTCTCACTCTGTCACCCAGGCTGGAGTGCAATGGCTCAATCTAGGCTCACTGCAACCTCTGCCTCTTGAGTTCAAGCAGTTCCCCTGACTCACACACACACAGAGACACCCTCCTCCCCAACCCCAGCCTCAGCTCCCTAGTAGCTGTGACTACAGGTGTATGCCACTGTGTCCAGCTAATTTTTTTTACATTTTTCTTATAGACAGGGTTTTACCATGTTGGCGAGGCTAGTCTTGATCTCCTGGCCTCAAGTGATCCATGTGCCTTGGCCTCCCAAAGTGCTGGAATTATAGGTGTGAGCCATTGTGCCCGGCCCCAAAGCACATACCACCTTCTAATACGCTATACTACTTATTTTACTTTCTCTCCTTTTTTTTTTTTTTGGTCTACTTTTTATTATGTCTCTTCTACCAAATTCCAAGTCAAACAATTGTACTGATATTTCTCATCTTTCTAATTTCAGCCAAAAGAACAGACCTTCATTCAGAGTAGGAAATCAACAAGCATAATGAAGTTGCCTAAAAGGAATAGAGGGATGAGTGAAGTATTCTAGATTAGAGAGACAGTATGTTACAAAGAGGAAACAGACCATTGCACATCAGAGAAAAAAACATGGTCAGACTTGCAGAAACCCAGAATTGGTGATTGACTGTAGAAGTAAAAATACAAGGCTGGGCATGGTGGCTCACGCCTGTAATCTCAGCTCTTTGGGAGGCTGAGGCGGGCAGATTGCCTGAGCACAGGAGCTCACAACTAGCCTGGGCAACATGGTAAAACCCTGTCTCTACTTAAAAAAAAAAAAAAAGAAAAAAATACAAAATATTAGCTGGGTGTGGCAGTGTGCTCCTGTAGTCCCAGCTACTCGGGAGGTTGAGGCAAGAGAATTGCTTGAACCCAGGAGGTGGAAGTTGCAGTCACCTGAGATCATGCCACTGCACTTCAGCCTGGCCTACAGAGCGAGACTCTGTCTCAAAGAAAAAAAGAGAGAGAGAGAGAGAGAGAGACAAAGGAGGAAGAAAAAAAGTCGACGTTTGGCTACACAGTAAAGAAAGAGCTGAAATAATAAAAAACATTGTGGACTTAAATCCTGTGAATGAAGGATGGATTCAGTCCATGAATACACTTCTTTAGCATATGTAAAAATAACCTCCTTTTTTCTATTTGTAATTTAACCTACTTTTTTATGTATAGTAGTTCCCCCATATCCATAGGGGATACATTCCAAGACCCCCAGAGGATGCCTGAAACCACAAATAATACTAAACCCTATATATACTATTTTTTGTGTATACATATTTACAGTACCCAATTTATAAATTAAACACAGATTAAAAACAATAATCATAAAATAGAACAGTTGTAATAGTATACTGTAATAAAAGTTACTTGAATATGAAAAAAAAAATAGGCTGACACAGTGGGTCGTGCCTATTATCCCAGCAGTTTGAGAGGCCAAGGAGGGCGGATCACGAGGTCAGGAGATCAAGACCATCCTGACCATGGTGAAACCCTGTCTTTACTAAAATACAAAAAAAAAAAAAAGTTAGTCAGCCATGGTGGCGGGCACCTGTAGTTCCAACTACTCAGGAGGCTGAGGCAGGGAAATCGCTTGAACCCGGGAGGCAGACATTGCAGTGAGCTGAGATCACGCCACTGCATTCCAGCCTGGCGACAGAGCAAGACTCCACCTCAAAAAAAAAAAAAAAAAAGATAGCTGCCAAGTGCCCCCGGTTATCTTTTCTACTATCCTTGTTTCCTTCCATCATTTTTGTTTTTTGGTTTTGTTTTTTGGTACTTTAGGTTCTGGGGTACATGTGCAGATGATGCAGGATTGTTGTATAAGTACATACAGGTTTGCTGCCTCCATCCCCCTGTCACCTATATCTGACATATTTCCCCATGTTATCTCTCCCTACCCTCTGCTGTCCCTCCCTTAGCCACCTCAACAGACTCCAGTGTGTGATGCTCCCCTCCCTGTGTCCATGTGTTCTCATCGTTCAACACCTGCCTATGAGTAAAAACATTCGGTGTTTGATTTTCTGTTCTTGTGTCAGTTTGCTGAGAATGATGGTTTCCAGGTTTATCCACATCCCTACAAAGGACATGAACTTATCATTTTTTATGGCTGCATAGTATTCCATGGTGTATATGTGCCACATTTTCCTTGTCCAGTCTATCATCAAGCTCATAGTTTAAAGATTGAAATAGTGTTTTGCAAGGTTAATAAAAAAGAAATCCGCTATTCTCCTTCTTTCCAGTTTTCCCTTCTTCAGAAGCAGTTGTTTTCAGTTCTTCATATTTTTGTGCTGTTTACCTCAAAAATCTTTTTTAAAATGTTTATGTTGCTATTTACAAATTTTTCTTGACTTAGGTGGGTTTTCTTTTTCTGCTTTCTACATAGATGCCATTCCCATTTCCCTCTTCCTCCTATATAGTGTATAATAATTTTGGTTAGATCCCTATTCAGTTTTTATTTTATTATGATTATGTAAATGCAGTCCAAAGCTGAGACATACTGTAAACTGTGTTTTTTCTTCCTGTGCAAATTTTTATTGTCCATAGTGTTTATGATGGACCTTTTTTTCATATGCTTGGTGTTCTTCTTACCAACCAGTAGTCCAACCACAATGTTCTATCATTTATATAAATGTATCAAGGTGTTTAGACGGGTTGTATCTTCTGTCGTTTCACCTTTTTAAACAGACCTGTTTTGGAGGCTCTGATCTGCTTCAGTTTGGACACTGTCCTCTTTACCCGCTATATAGTGATCATCAGAGGTTCCTTTTACTGCTTTCCTTTTTCATATACCTAGGACTTATTCTTTTCTGTTCTTCCTTATTTTGGTAGAATGCCTCCTTCAGTAGATTTCTGAGACAGAGTGTATGGGACGTAAAAAAAAAAGTTTATTTTAGAAAATCACACATGTATAAAAGTAGACCTAATAGTAGAACCAACTCCAGTGTACCCATCACTTGGTTTCAACAGTTACTGTGGCCATTCTTGTTTCATCTTTATTCCAACTAGTCCTTCTTACTACCATTTTGAGACCTTGCCTCAAAAAAAACCCCAAAAAACAAAAAGTACCATTGTCATGCTTAAAAAAAAAATTAATGATAGGAGGCAACATTTTTGAGATTTTTATATGTCTGAAAATTTTGGTTGAATTAATAGTTGGAGAATATAGGTTTAGGTTGGAAATAATTTTCTTTCAGAATTCCCAGTTACTTCTTTTAGCTTCTGATGTTGCTGTTGAAATCCCACACTATTCTGAGTTCTTTTTTCCCCACAGTCCCCAACCAAAACAGTGCTGTTAGTCTTTTTTGTTTTTGAGATGGGATCTCTCCTGTTAACCAGGCTTGTCCTGGCCTCAAGCAATCCTCCCATCTCTATTCTGATTATTTATCTTTTCTGTGTACCCTTTTTTAAAATTTGTTTCTCTTCTGAAAGCTTATAGGCTCTTATCTTTGTCTGCAGCATCCAGAAATTTCATAATGATGAGCTGTTTTGTTTGAATCTGTTAACACCCATTGTGCTGGAGACTTGGGTTTTGTTTTTTGATTTTTCTTTAGTCCTTTAAGGAGTGGGCAGTGTTCTTGATTTTCTTCACTGTTCCCCACAATGCCTCAAATCTCCTCCTACCCTTCCTTGCTCTTTCAGGAACTCCTTTTGTTTATATGATAGACCTAGAATAATTCCCCAGTTTTATCTTTTCTATTTTATTTTTGCATTTTTACATTACTTTTTGGGTAGATTTTCTTAGCTTTACTTTCTTACCTTCTATTTTTTAATTTTTAATTAAAAAATCTTAATATTTTTAATTTTTAATTTTTTTTCAGGGGGTTTGTTTAAATATCGATAAGATCTCACTGTGTTGCCCGTACGGGTCTTGAACTCCTGGCTTCAAGCAATTAATTCTCTTGCCTCAACCTCCCAAAATGCTGGGATTACAGGCAAGAATTGCCACACCTGGATACTATTTTTAATTTTTAAAGTCTCTTTTTTGTTCTCAGAATATTTCCTTTTATGGCAATCCCATTTTCATTTTATAGTTTTTATATCTTTTCTTACCTCTAGAACATAGTACATCCTTGCTTAACATTGTAGATAGGTTCTTGGAAACTGTGACTTTAAAAGAAATGACCTACAGCAGTCTTCAAATAATATCCTTTACTTTGACATAGTTTCATTTTAACAGTGAGGGAAAAAAATTAGCTTGGTTATGCATCATATCACTTAAAGTCACAGTTTCTAAGAACCTATCAATGCTGTTAAGGGCGTACTGTATTCTTTATAATTTGATGGTTGTGATAGTGATGGTGTTTTTTTTTCTTTTTCTTTCTGTATGGCTTATTATTTCTTCCTGATTTTTTTTTTTAATGTCTTGTGTGCTTTGGTTTCTTATAATTTACAAGCTTTTCTCAGATGCCTTTTGATACTTGGTTATCTGTTATATTTAAGAGATGGGAATAAAGTAATCGGAAGCTCCGAGGGCATGGGTAGAACTGTAGACTGTGGCCGGGCGCGGTGGCTCACGCCTGTAATCCCAGCACTTTGGGAGGCGGAGGCGGGTGGATCACGAGGTCAAGAGATCGAGACCATCCTGGTCAACATGGTGAAACCCCATCTCTACTAAAAATACAAAAATTAGCTGGGCATGGTGGCGCGTGCCTGTAATCCCAGCTACTCAGGAGGCTGAGACAGGAGAATTGCCTGAACCCAGGAGGCAGAGGTTGCGGTGAGCCAAGATGGCGCCATTGCACTCCAGCCTGGGTAACGAGAGCGAAACTCCGTCTCAAAAAAAAAAAAAAAAAAAAAAAAAAAGAACTGTAGACTGTGAGATTTACTGTTAGAGTGATCTGGCTGGTCTGTTTCATTGAAGATACCCTAATGTCAGTATTTTTAGGTCTTTCCTGTCAGGTTGGTCAGATTTCCTAGAGAAGACTCCTTAATTCTGTTTTCTAGAATGTATAATAGGGCTGACTCCCAGTGTTCTTGGAGCCAAGTAGATGATGAGGGCCTAGACTGGAATCTTGAGAATTTGGGGGGTTGGAGTGTCTGTGTGTGTGTGTGTGTGTGTGTGTGTGTGTATTTATTATTGTACTCCTACTCCTACCTGAACCTCATGGCTCCCAGATCAGATACTCTCTGTTTTAGACTGTCTAAAGATTAAAACTCCAGTCTGCTGCTGGGATGTCGAAGGAGTAATCACTTGACTGCTGAGAATATAGGAGAGAATGTTTGTATAATAATTTCTTAAAACATACTTTTGATCAGTCACTCCTAGAATGAATTTTTTAGCCTTTTGAGAATTTTGCAGCATAAATCAGGTTGGTTCTAGGTGAGTGCTGTTTAATAGAATTTGCTGTGATCATGGAAATGTTCTAAATCTGCGCTGTTCAATATGGTAGCAAGTAGACGTGTGGCTGCTGAGCACTGACTGTAACTGATAAGCTCAATTTTTATTTTTATTTATTTAAATTGAAATAGCCACATTTGGCTGTGTCTACTATACCTGGACAATGCAATTCTCAGCTTTTCCCATCATTAGCTTAGGATTTAGCATTCTCAGATCACTTTCTATTTGTCTACCAGCTGCTTTGCCTTCGTTTTCTGTTTCGTTTTCTCTTCAGTTCTTCTTCTTGTCCTTATGTGTTTGTGACTTTAAAATATAGATATATCTTTACTATAATTTTATGAGATTTTGGAAAGGAGTTAAAATACATGCAAGTGTTCACTTTGCCATCTTAAATGGTGTTCTTTATACAGTGTGATTTTAAGGCTCCTAATCCAATTCCTGCCTTTAGACTGTATTTTACTTAAATCATGATGCCTAGCTGTTGGTTCATTCATTCTAGAAATTCTAATTCTACTAATGCTACATATGACTGCCTATCTTTTATTTTTACATCTATATCAACATTGTTTCATGTGAGTTTTACTTTTGTATAAAAACATTTGGGTTCTGGCCAGGCATAGTAATTTATGCCTATAATCCCAGTACTTTGGGAGGCCAAGGTGAGAGGATCACTTGAGCTCCAGAGTTTGAGACCAGTCTGGGCAACATAGTCAGACCCTTTCTCATTTAAAAAAAAAAAAAAAGTCTTTGTTCTTTTATTTAGCTTTGATTTCATTCTATACTTTTCATGTTTTATCTCTGTAATTTATTTTAAAATTTGTGGCATATACTACCATGCTGTGACTGCCACAGACACTTACATACGTATTATCTTTTTTTTTTCTTTTTTTTGAAAAAGAGTCTCACTCTGTCACCCAGGCCAGAGTGCAACAGCACAATTTTGGCTTACTGCACTCTCTGCCTCCCAGGTTCAAGCAGTTCTCCTGCCTCAACCTCCCAAGTAGCTGGGATTACAAGCATGAGCCAGCACACCTGGCTAATTCTTGTATTTTTTTAGCAGAGATGAGGTTTTGCCACATTGGCCAGGCTGGTCTTGAACTCCTGACCTCAGGTGATCCACCCACCTCCCAAAGTGCTGGGATTACAGGCATGAGTCACCACACTCAGCTAACACTTAAATACTTGTTATCTTATTGACTTAGTTATTGAGTTGAAATTATTATCTTAGAATATATTTCCTGAATTCTTAATGTGGGGTATGTGTCTCTTTTTTAACCATATTTTTTTCTGATTAGATAAATGATAAAATTGGAAAATGTTTGAAAAATATGGAAAATGAAGAGAAAATCTACCATAATACTGTTACCTACAAGATAACTATTATTAACATTTTGGAATATACCTCTCCCTCACCTGCTTATGCAATATATGTATTTCTCTCTTCAACAGTCACAAGTAATTAGTAAAAGCTATTTCATAATTTTTTTTTTTACATAATCCACTGTAAATTTTTAATAGTAATTTTTTTTAATGACAAAAGGAAAATACGAGGTGGCTTTTTCCCCCTTGTATCTCTTGACCTTTATTTATTCAACAATATTGACAAATAAATTTTTTTTCTTTTTTTGAGATGGAGTCTCTCTCTGACACTCAGGCTAGAGTGCAGTGACACGATCTCAGCTCACTGCAACCTTCTCCTGGGTTCAAGAGCTTCTTCTGCCTCAGCCTCCTGAGTAGCTGGAACTACAGGCAACCACCACTATGTCTGGCTAATTTTTGTGTTTTTTAGTAGAGATGGGGTTTTACCCTGTTGGCCAGGCTGGTGTCGAACTCCTGACCTCATGATCCGCCCACCTCAGCCTCCCAAAGTGCTAGGATTACAGGCATGAGCCACATCGCCCAGCCAATATTAACAAGTAAATTTTGATGAATTTAATTTTTCCTCAAAAATATTATTGAATACTCACTATGTGTGACATGCTGTGCCGAGCAAAGCAGCTGCAAAGTTGTTTCAGGTATAATTCTGCCCCTTGTTATTGGACCAGGGTTCATATTTTGACCATGATAAATTAAAACAAGGTCAGCTTCTTTAATAAATAAGGTTTTTTTTAGATTGAGTTTTAAATTGGCAGATTTTTATAGAATTGCAATCAGAACTGCAATCTGAAGAAAATGGTGATATGATTTCAGACTATGTAAGAATATGTTAAAGGTATAATAACCTCTTTAATCTTGCTTATTTGTACAGTATTTGTCAAGTCAGTTCCTTAAATCTTCATGAAAGTCTTGGAATTCAAATATAGGGAAATTTCTTTTAAGGGATGAAAAATGCTTTGTTTTGTTTCATAGGTTAAGAGCAGGATTATGTGATCGCTGTGCAGTAACTGAAGAACATATGCGGAAAAAACAGCAAGAGTTTGAAAATATCCGGCAGCAGAACCTTAAACTTATTACAGAACTTAGTGAGTTTCCTTTAATTTATTAATTATTTAAAGTATAGTGTATTGTTTTTAAGACCTATTAGTAAATTGGTTGTCATCAAATGGTTGTTTACATATGTTTTTCCTTATTTAGTAAAAGTTCAAATGTCCTTTTTTGTACTTTTTGTAGATTTAATCTCATGCTTATTTTATTAAGAAATAGGATACAAAAAGGTTGTGCAAATACTGTCCACATTGGTCTTAAAGTCATCTGTTCTAAGATAAGAAGTAGGTTTTTTGTTGGACATGTCCATATTTGCTTCTTTAGTTTTATCTTATTTCATGTAACTTTAGTACTTAGTAAAAAAAACAAAGCAGGCAATTTAGTATTCTATACTTGGTTTCTCTCTTGGTATTCACGACATACTGTTTTTATAAGTATACTGTTTTCAGTTTATTCTCCTTACCTATTGACTGTAGAGTTTTTCTACATTCTTAGCTGCCTTCTTTTAGCTTTTAATACTTACGTTAACCTTAATTCTCTTTTAACCATTTGTTTCTTTTGGTGACCATCACCTGGATTTCCCTTAAGCTACTCACGATCGATGTATTGAAAATCTAATTAATTATCTTCTTTTCCAAACTAATTCTGCCTTCTATTTTTTTTCTGTTAATTATATTGTTATCCTCTGGCTATTCAAACAAGAATATATGAATATATGCTCATTGTTTTAAAAAGAGGTAAGAAAGAATATAGCTTTATTCTGCTCCCAGAGGTAACTACAGTTAATAGTCTGATATGTGTCTGTCTAGGTCCAGGTTTGTCTGTCTCTGTTCCTTATTAGACCTTGCTTCCCTCCCTTCTCTTTTGAATTTTAGTGGGATCATATTATACTTTGTGTTTTAATGTGTTATTTCACTTTAGACTATATCTTGGAAGTCTTTACATGTCAATATAAAGACTGTTATATATATATATCTGTTACATAGATTCTGTGGTGTATATAGGTGAACAGGTGCATATATTTAGGAATGTAAGAATATTATCAATGAGTAGAAAATTGTTACATCTCAGTAAATATATAGTTGTTTCTTTTCTGTGGGGTATTGGTTCCAGGACCCAGACCCATACCAAAATCCTTGGATGCTCAAATACCTTATATAAAGTTGCATACTATTTGCTTATAACCTACCCACATTCTCCTGCACACTTTAAATCCTCTCTAGATTACTTATAATACCAAATGCAGTCTCTACACGTCACTTCATTTGTGCGAATTAAATGTATTCGGTGTGTGACAAATTCAAGTTTTGCTTTTTGGAACTCTGTGGAATTTTTTTTCCCAAATATTTTCTATCCACAGATTCAGAACCTACAGATACAGAAGGCCAACCGTAGTTGAGATCCACAGTCATATTATCGTTAGTACTGCTGGAAATAATCTCCAGTAATGTCTACATATTTAATATATTTCCAGCAACTTTATCTAAAAAATAGAGCGAAAAACTCCAAGCAGGCAAAAAAGCTTGTCTAGGTGTTAAAGTATGAGACAACATTTTTTTAAATGGCTGCATTGTATGCTATAGTTAGGTGTCAGTTTTTAAGCTCTTGTCACATTAATGGACTGCTCAACTTTTTGTTTGAATGTTTGAGAATTTTTATTTCCTTATGTCTTCTTCATATTTGGGCAAAATTAATAATATTCAATCTGG
The DNA here is from genome assembly GCF_009761245.1 of Sapajus apella. Classification (NCBI taxonomy): domain Eukaryota; kingdom Metazoa; phylum Chordata; class Mammalia; order Primates; family Cebidae; genus Sapajus; species Sapajus apella. The sequence continues at coordinate 8,687,670 of NW_022436969.1, read as the reverse complement.
TGGGTGAAGAGTGATACTTTTTTAAAATTGGCATTCTCTGTTACTGTTCTGGTCAAGTATTATTTTATATGATCGCCTTCTTGGGTGAATGGCTTATTTATTCTTTGCCCAGTCTTAAGTTGCCCTATTTGCTGTTCATATTTTTTAATTAACTAAGTTATTTACATATTAGTGTAGGATTATTACACTTTGGTAGACATACTGTGCATATATTTTCTACCTGTTACCTGTTGACTTCATTTTTTTTTTTTCTTTGAGACATTGTGTTACTTGTTGCCCAGGCTATAGTGCAGTGATGCAATCTCGGCTCACTGCAACCTCCACCTCCTGGATTCAAGCAATTCTCCTGCCTCAGCCTCCCGAGTATCTGGGACTACAGGCGCACACCACCATGCCCAGCTAATTTTTGTATTTTTAGTAAGAGACAGGGTTTCATCATATTGGTCAGGCTGATCTCAAACTCCCAACCTCAGTCAATCCACCTGCCTTGGCCTCCCAAAGTACTGGGATTACAGGCATGAGCCACCGCACCCAACTTCATTTTATAACTACTTGGCATGTAGAAGTTTTGTATATTATCTTGTTTAGAAAGGCTTTCTCTACCCTCAAGAATATAAAAATATTCTCCAATTTTTGTACTATATGTATACATACACAAGTAAATTTGCATATTTAATCCATGTGGAATTTTTAACATGGCGTGTGAAGTAGAAATTTACCATCTTTAGAGTATACAACCACTCATCCTCAAGCTTACTGTCCCATGGTCAAAATATGGCAGGTACTTTTTTAGGCCTCGTGACTGCGTTCATACCAGAAGGAAGAAGCAGCAGCAAAAGGCTGAAATGGGCCTGCCAGGAGAGTCTTTTTTAAAAAAAAAAGCTTTGAACAGCCACCCAATAACTTTTGCTTCCATCTCACTAGCTAGGAACCACCACCACATTCCAGCTCATCCCCATCATTGGAAGATGACTAAGGATTTGAAGCCTTATGTCAGGCAACCTTTCTGACCTCTTTCATTAACTTTATTTTGTTGCCAATTGTCTAGGTAAAAATAGCATTTGCAAATGGTGACAATTTTATTTTTTCTTTAATAATTTTTATAGTTTCTTTTGGTGATTGTTTTTCTTTACATACTTCATTGGCCTAAGGGGCTTTAGGATGCTGCCCAGAATAGCAGTTGTTACATAAGGGAAGACTAGAATATATTACCTTTAAGTGTGCTGTGGCCTTCTAGTAGATACATGAAATTAAGTTATGGACATTTTCTTCTATGCCTCCTTTGCTAAGTTTTGCTTAATTGTGAATTTATAAAATTCTTAGCATCTGTTCATGTGAGTTTTACTGATAGCTTTTCTATGCTGAACCAATGTTTAATTTCTCTCTTTTTTTTTTTTGAGATGGAGTCTCGCACTGTTGCCCAGGCTGGAGTGCAGTGGCACAATCTCTTCTCACTGTAACCTTCGCCTCCTGGTTCAAAAGATTCTCTGCCTCAGCCTCCCAAGTAGCTAGGATTACAGGTGCCTGCCACCACACCAGCTAATTTTTTTGTATTTTTAGTGGAGACGGGGTTTCACCGTCTTGGCCAGACTGGTCTTAAACCCTGACCTTGTGATCTACCCACCTCAGCCTCCCAAAGTGCTGAGATTACAAGCATGAACCATCACACCTGGCCGGAACTAGGAAATGTATAGACAGGAAGATAGATAAAATATTTCATAAGCATATGTTAAAATTTCAAATTTGTACAATTTGAGTAATAGGAAAGTTATGAAGGTGAAATCCCAAACAAAGTTGTTTTAAGAATACATGACACTAAGGGCTTTAGGATTATGAATTGTTAGTGTTTCTATCTGTTGTGATTTGGAGAGATTGAAAGAATACTATCACTGCTGCCACCCTCCCAGAATCTCTTTTTTCATATGCTTCGTTTTTCTTCTTGTCATTTTTCTTGCTTTTTTGGTGTTACTTTTTCCAGTTACTGAATTTTGAGGGTATTAGCCTTCTTACTTCATTTTTTGTTTGAAAATTTCTTTCTATTCTTTTTGATCAACCTTGAACTTCTAAAATGCTTTTTTTTTTTTCTCTTGAGATGGAGTCTCACTCTGTCTCTCAGGCTGGAGTGCAGTGATGCTATCTCTGCTTACTGCAACCTCTGTCTCCTGGGTTCAGGTGATTCTCTTGCCTCAGCCTCCTGAGTAGCTGGGATTATAGGCACGTGTGACCACACCCAGCTAAATTTTGCATTTTTAGTAGAGATGGGGTTTCACCATGTTGAACAGGCTAGTCTCGAACTCCTGACCTAAGTTGATCCACCTTATGCATTTTTAAAGTTAAAATCTTAATTCTCTTCTGAATAATACAAGTATTTTAAAGCACTTAACTTTGATCTTCTCCTCTTACATGCTGCTTTTGCCCAGTATTTCATTTCTTTATAGTTTTTTTTTTTTTTTTAGCCCTAACAAGCTATATACTTTTTAAAAAATTACTTTTAAGTAAAAGTTCCTTTTAATTAGCCCAAGGGAGAATCCTTACCTTGCTGATAGTAAATCTTACTGGGACCTTACTTTAATGACTGAAAATGGGAGAAAAGGACACCTAGTTAGAGAGCTTTTCTATATGGATAGTTCATCTTCTGAATGTGAAGGTGCCTTCTCTCGTGTCCACTCTAAGTTACTTGGGAGCACTGCTCTGATTTCCTTGTCTCAGTATTTATTAATAACTCTAATGTCAAAACTTCTAGACATTTATCCTCACAACTTACAGCCTAAGGGCAACTATTAGGCACCCTTTATTTACCCATTTAGCAATCTGTGGGCTGTACTGCCTCTGATACTAGAATTGATATGAGATCCTGCTTGGAAAACTCCCTTTTTTAAAGGCCCTTTTTCTTTGGATTTTACCATCAATCTGAGCCTATTTTTAAATATTTCATAAATTGTTTATAGTTCTGATCTGCTAGTGACACCCTTTCTGGCTTTTTAATATTGCAGTAGAGTTGTTTTAGAGTGTTGTCATTTTATTTGGATTTGGAGAGGGAAAATCAAGTAAACCATCTTAATCAGAAATCTGAGGTCATCTTTGACTTCTGTCTGCCCTACAAAGAATAAGTTGCCAAATACTACTGATTTTACTGCTCTTTACTTCCTATTTATACACCTCTATATAGGTCCAGATACTCATTTCTTTTAATGACCACATGACTTTTTGTCTTGTCGATACTTTTTTTTTTTGAGATGAAGTCTCACTCTGTCGCCCAGGCTGGAGTGCAGTGGCGCAGTCTCAGTTCACTGCAACCTCCGCCTCCAGAGTTTAAGCAATTCTCCTGCCTCAGCCTCCTGAGTAGTTGGGATTACAGGTGCCTACCACCACACCCGGCTAATTTTTGTATTTTTAGTAGAAACAGCGTTTCACCATGTTGGTCAGACTAGTCTCGAACTCCTGACCTCGTGATCCATCTGCCTCCGCCTCCCAAACTGCTGAGATTGCAGGCACAAGCCGCTGCGCCTGGCTGTCAATACTTTCTTCTCACATTGGTATATGCTATATGTACTAACAAATCAATCTTCCCATTATTCATCCATGAAAAATGATTCCTCGTAATCTGTAAGATAAAGTTTTAATTTCTTAGCCTGCTATTGAAGCTTTCTACCATTTATTATACCCAGTCTTTCTCTGTTCCACTGATTCTCTCTGTAGAATAGTCTCCTGTCCAGCTCAGTTGCTCTTTCTTTGATGCATGCCTTCCTTATCTTCTCGAAGGCACAAAGTAACCTCTTTCTCCTTGGAAATTTCCTTGGGACTTTATTTGTACTTCTCTAATGCCCTTGTCACTTTTAAACCTATAAAACATGTTTATATAATATCTTGTCTCCTTTATTAGACTACACATTGCTTTAGGTTACTGTCTATATCTTAATTTTTTTGGATCCTCCACAAAAGTAGTTTAATAACTTCACATGTTGTAGATAGTTCAAAAAATGTACCCAGTGTAAGAAAATGTGTTTAGACTTATAAACCACTAAATTATTAACAGATTTTTAGAATATGATTAACCTTCTTTGGTAAAAGTTCATTGTATTTACTGTGACTTGATTTCTGAGATATACTCCTTTTGCTAAAACACATACTTTACCAGTGACATCATACTAAGCATTGATGAGAGTTTTATGCTGGTTCCAGTGGAAATTACAGCCCACAACTAGATTTCTGCTTTATAAATTAAATAAATATAGATAGAAAAATTTGGTGGAGATTCAAACAGATACTACTTCAGTGGATATATTTAACTGATACCATAATTATTCATGAAACACAGAGTATGACTCAGATGAAAATTTGACTTGATAAGTGTGTTTGTTATAAAAATTACACTGATATTCAGCTTTTTTTTTTCCCCTGGGAGACTGCCACTCTGTCACCTAGGCTGGAGTGCAGTGGCGTGATCTTGGCTCACTACAACCTCCACCTCCTGGGTCCAAGTGATTCTCTTGCCTCCACCTTGAGTAAGTGAGATTACAGGCACACGCCATCATGCCTGGCTAATTTTTGTAGCTTTGGTAGCGACAGGGTGTCACCATGATGGCTAGGCTGGTCTCAAACTCCTCACCTCAAGTGATCCACCCACCTCAGCCTCCCAAAGTGCTGGGATTACAGGTGTGAGTCACTGCACCCAGCCTATTTTATTTTTATGATCAAATTAATTTCAAAATAAGTGACTTTTGCTAAAATGGTATTTGAAATTAGTGGGACTGAGTAACCAGATGGAATTCTTTCTTGTCTTCAGTATGAATAATTGTACTCCGTGGTACACGAGGTACTCTCTCTCTTTTAAAAGCCTGCAAGCATTACATAAAATTATCAGTTAATCAGTTACATGGAACTGGCACAGTGTGAGATGTAGTACTCCCTACCTAATAGCAAATTAGTTTTGCACACTAGTGTTAACCCTGAATAAACATTATGATTTAGGATTATTAGAAGTCCTAATTTCTTCATAAATGCTGTCATAATTTATTTGAAAGACTGACATAGATGTTAATATAAATATATTATTTGCCTTCTTTTTCACGTTGTTTTCAGTGAATGAAAGGAATACTCTACAGGAAGAAAATAAAAAGCTTTCTGAACAACTGCAGCAGAAAATTGAGTAAGTATTTTCCCCCAACCTTTTTCCTTTATTTTACTTAGCTATACAAACCATGACGATATGATGAGTTGCAGATTTCATTTTTAAAATTATGAAGTGTTCTGCAATTAAAAAATACAAAAATCACTACATTTTTGTGTTTTGAGAGTATAGTATGAATGCATTTCTTAGATTAATGCTTGAATAAAGTGTCAACTGTCAACATTGCAGCTAAAACATTTTAATTTTTATAATGATTTATTATAAATAATACATTATTAAAATACTTATATTTCAAACAGATGTTGAGTCTTGTTAGCTCCCTTCCAGCCCTGTCCCAGAAACTTCATAAGAGCCAACTGAATGTTTTCTCTTATATAGTACTTAGGCCTGTAGAACTTCTTCCTTCCTCTATTCTTCTTCCCTTTCTCTTAAAGAATAAAAACAGTAGCTTTTATCTCTTGATCTTATGTGCCACTTCCTCTTATGTGTGTTTTATGTTTATTATTTCTAATTCTCACTGTGGCTCTGCAAAGTAGTTTTATTATCCTCACTTTACAAATGGGGAAATCAAAGGTCACAAAGTCAAGTAACTTGCCTATCATCTTATAGCTAGTAGGTAATAGGACTATCACTCAGACCCATATATATATATATTTTTTCCTTTATCCAACACTGGATGTTTTTCCTTTTCTTTTTTTTTTTTTTTATCTTTTTTTTTTTTTTTTTTTTGAGACAGAATCTCACTCTGTCGCTGAGGCTGGAGTGTAGTGGTGCAGTCTTGGCTCACTGCAACCTCAACCTCTGCCTCCTGAATTAGAGCAATTCTCCTGCCTCAGCCTCCTGAGTAGCTGAGATTACAGGTGTGCACCACCATTCCCTGCTAACTTTTGTATTTTTGGTAGAGACAGGGTTTCACCATGTTGGCCAGGCTGGTCTTGAACTCCTGACCTCAGGGAGTCCACACACCTCAGCTTCCAAAGTGCTGGGATTACAGGCGGGAGCCACTGCACCCAGCCAGAGTATTTTTCTAGATATGATCTGACTAATGCAGAGCAGAGATATGACTAGCTTTCAGTTCCCATTTATATAAAGCTTATGTACTATTTTTGAAAACTCAGGATTCAGTATGGTCCTAATGGCATTATAGAGTTCCTAAAGATCATGTTGCGTTTGAGTAGACATTACAAAACTTCGGTAAAACTATGTAGATGAAACATACTATTTGGCTTAGAATAGTTATTTATGTATAAACACATCTCGCAAATGGAATTATCATTCTTACCAGTATACTTTTAGTATTATGGATATCCAATAGAATTCTGATATTCCTCCCATGTGATCAGTCTACTTTTTGAGGAGAGATAATAGATAAGGAAAAGAACCTATGGAATCAGACTGAAGTTACAAAATGTTTATAAGAAAATGTCAACACTTTCTAATATTAATAATGCAATATAATAAAGAGAGAACATGGGACACAGATCCACAATCTGTTACATATAACTCCAAAACCCAAAGGGTTATTTTTGAAATGTTATTCACAACCTAACTTCACTGCAATGGCAGAATGCTATTTATAGATTTTATCCCACTTCATGTGAGTATTCATGTTTTGCTGTGAAAAATCAATGGGTTTGATTACAGGATGATGCTTTGTATTCCACTGGAGCTAGTATGTAATTATGTATGTATGCTCTGTATTATCTTTCATTAAAAAAAAAAATTTAGAATTTAGAATCCCATCTGGTTCCAAGGATTTCAGATAAGTGATTGTTGACTTACATTACTTTATATGAAGTGATTATGTATATACATAGCTTACGGTATTTTGAACACATCAGCCTTGATCTTTATGAGTACCAAAACGGTGAGATACCAAGTGTGTAGAAGTAGAAACCAACGTGTATAAATTATATTGAAACTATATCATGTCATTTGCTTGGTAGAAATGTGAATTCTAATTAGTTTAGAATTAATTTTCAGCGTTCTCAAACATACACATTTTCCTGTTAAAGCTCATTGATATTTTAGAAAAGAAGGAAAGCCTAAAGTTTGAAATTATAGGAAAGAGTAATCATATAGATGAGCTCAAGACATATATTTTATTTAGGACATGCTTAGTCAAAAGAGTATAGGAGATGATCTGATTGTGTCTTTTATTCTCTTCTAAAATTTCAGATAGTTGTGATTCTCATGAACCAACTTCTTTTGTAGCTTGGTCTCAAACAAATTGCATTTGCTTCGCAGTTTTTTTTTTTAAAGCAAATATGGTCTTGTAAAGGCAACCTAGTTTTCTCTGACAACTTAAACCACTATCCTATTATGCTATTTGTGCCTGAAATTCCCCTGAACTTTAGAAAAAATGTTATTTGACTTATGCTTCTGCTTGTTAAATGCAGTAACTCTAACTCTTCTGAGCTAGTTTTGATGTTACAGATGGCTTATATGGTAGAACGGTTATTAGTGACAACAAAATTATTCAGTAAAATTTTGCCATTATAAAGTTAAATATATATATAAATAAGCTAGGTATTGAGGTCATCACTCTCTTTGTTTTAGGAAATAGATGTGATGGGTCAGTGAAAGTCAAAGGAGTCTATACACATAAGAGTTCAAAGGACTGTAGAATTGGTTTCATTCAGCCCTCTTCTAAATTGAATTCCTTATACAACTTCGTTAACAAATAGCTATTGTTTGATCATGTCTAGTAGAAGTTTACTGTTTCCCAAGCCTATTTAAATTTAGTGAGACAAAGTTATTAGAAAATTCTTTGTAAGTTTATATAGAAATTACACTGCTTATAAGTTATACTTCTTGATTCTGACTTTGCCTTCCGGGACCATCTTAAGTCTATTCACCTTTGCTACTTGACAACTCTTTTGATGCATGAAGACAGCTACCATGGCCCTCCTGAATATTGTTTTCTCTAGAGTAAATATCCTCTGTTCATTTATGTAGCATTACTTGGACTCTTCAAATTGCGAATTTTTTAAAATGTTTTAGTTTGTCAATATCTGAATTGAGAATTCAATATTCTAGAGATAGCATGATCAGTGGAGCAGTACTGTCACCTCCCCTACGATGGCTATAACATTACTTTAAGTTTAAATTATGTTTTTAACTGGAAATACAAGTTCTTCAGAGAAGAAAAACAAAAAGCTGAATATTTAAAACTTTTTTACAGACTCATGAAGGGAAACCCCAGATCCATAATTGTAGGTCTCTGGGGAAGAAACCAACTAAGACAATTTTGACAGGAATTTAAGAGGGAGCAGGGACCCACAAAGCAAACAGCTCAAGCCATCAGAGGGAAAAGTGAAAGGAGGACAAGTGTGTGTAATTATTTTAACCAAAAGCTGTGGTGTCAACTCTTTCTTTTTTTTTTTTTTTTTTCAGAAAATCGGTGACACTAATGTTTTAAAGAATGAACTCGGTTAATGTATGGAGTTTTGTTTTTCCTCTTATGACAAAGGAAGACAAAGCTGGCACTCCTTTACTTAGTTTAGGAAACTCTAGTTAGAGTTAGTTTTGTGTTTTTGTTTTTTCCTTTTATGATCCCAGCTACTTCTACATTGACTCTGCCAGGAAATCAATTTCTTCTCGTGACTTATTCATGTTTCAGGTTGAATTTTTATGACTAATAGGCGAGCAGTCTGTGACGTGATTAGTTAAAGCTAGGTCAGATAGATTTCACACTCCATTAATTTACAAGCCTTTCTCATATGACTTTAACTTACTGTTTTTCCAGAATAAGAGTAGAATTACAGGAAGAGATTAAAAATTAGATATTAGATCTATTGCACAGAATGGTGATTTAATAAATAATGATTGTATATTTCAAAATTGCCAAGTAGCTTTTAAATGTTTTTACTATAAAAAAAAAAAAGATATGTGAAGTGATAGATGTTAACTAGCTTGATTTAATCATTCTACAGTGCAAAGATGTATCAAAAAATGTTGTTGAACCCAGTAAGTAGTTACAATTATTTGTCAATTAAAAACAAAATTTGGCTGGGTGCAGTGGCTCTCACTTTGGTAATCCCAGCACTTTGGGAGGCCAAGATAGGCAGATCACTTAAGGTCAGGAGTTCGAGACCAGCCTGGGCAACATGGTAAAGTCCCGTCTCCATTAAAAATACAAAAACTAGCCAGGTGTGATGGCACGAGAACCTGTAGTCCCAGCTACCCAAGGAGGCACAGGAATCACTTGAAGCGAGGAGGCAGAGGTTGCAGTGAGCCGAGATCATACCACTGCACTCCAGCCTAGACCACAGAACAAGACTCCATCTCAAAAACATAAAAATAAAATTTTAAATAATTAGGTATTTGCTCTAAAGATTGTTTCTTGGTATAAAATGGAGGATTAAAGGCCGCAAATAATATTGATATCATTCAGGAAATTAAAGTTTAAATCTTTGTTGAAAAAAATTAACCTTTGTCTTCCAATTAATGCCTCTTTAAAGTCTCTGTTGGTCACAGTTTGTATAGTTCTTACTATATAACTTTTTATTTGGAAATACTATTGCAAGTTGATGTGAGTCTAATAGGACAGACTGATTTGATCATGTAAAGCCTAGATGTCTGACAGACTGGTAACAATTGGTTGGCAAATAAGGTCAGTTATGGTTTGACATGGGAAAGTCGGTTAACTTTATTTTTACTCAATATTCACAATTTAATTCAAACCAAATCTTTCAGTACCATTGGTCCTAAATTGAGTTAGGCAAGAACATATGCCTAGATCCACATAAATTGATTCTCTAGTGGAATCTGGGAATGTCTCATATTCACTCAACAAATGTTTTTGCCATACCTACTATATGTCTACTGTGGTAGGCTCTTGTGATTTATCAGTGAACCAAAGATCCTATCCTCTTAGAACTTACCTTCTAACAGGTGAGCAATAGATATAATAAATAAATTGTAGCTGGGCGTCATGGTTCACACCTGTAATCCCAGCACTTTAGGAGGCCGAGGTAGGCAGATCACTTGAGGTCAGGAGTTTGAGACCAGCCTGGCCAACATAGTGAAATCCTGTCTCTACTGAAAATACAAAAATTAGCTAGGCGTGTTGTCATGTGCCCATAATCCCAGCTACTTGGGAGACTGAGACACAAGAATCACTTGAACCCGAGAGGCTGAGGTTGCAGTGAGCCGAGATTGTATCACTGCACCGCAGCCTGGGCAATAGACAGAGATTCAGCCTGAAAAACAAAATCTAAATAAATAAAAATGAATAGGTTGCATACTATATTAGAAAGCAATAAATACTGTGGATAAAGATTATAGAGCAGAATAACAGGGAACCAGGTGTGTGAAGGGAGGTTGCAATTTTAAACAGTAAAATTCCAGCAGACTTGAAGGAGATTAGAGAGATAATTAGGTATGTAGATATCTGGGGATGAACATTCCAAGCAGATGGAACAACTGGAGCAAAGTATGTAAAGTGGGAGTATGCTTGGTGTGTTTGGGGAACCTCAAGGAAGAGAGTGTGGCAGGAGTAGAAGAATATAATAGGAAAAAAGGTCAGAGAGGAAATGTGGGAGGGACACCATCAAGTCATGTAGGATCCTTATAGATCAAAGTACTTTGGCTTGTGTTCTCAGTGAAATGAACAGATGTGACAGGGTCTTAATGAGATTTAATTGATAAGTCTTTCTGGTTCGGTGCTTTTTTTGTTTGGTTGGTTGGTTTTTGGTTTTTTTGGAGACAGGGTCTCACTCTGTTGCCCAGGCTGTAGCGGTGTGGCATGATTATAGCTCACTGCAGCCTCGACCTCCTGGGCTCAAGCAACTCTCCCACCTCAGCCTCCCAAGTAGCTGAGACTACAGGCATGTGCCACCACACCCAACAAATATTTTAATTTTTTTTTTTTTTTTGTAGCAATAGGGTTTTGCCTGGGCCTCCCAAAGTGCTGGAATTGCAGGTGTGAGCCACTGTGCCCAGCCGATTTATGTCTTAGTAGGACTCTTGTGACTGCTGTTGAGAGTAAACTATACGGGGACCTAGATAAAAGTAGTAACAGAAACTCAGATTTTGAAGGCTTCTTGTAGACTACGGGTAACACATTTGGTTAACAGTAGGGCCTCTAGGGTCTGACTGCTGAGATGTAAATCCTGACTGTTACTTACCATTTTAGTAAATGACTTCTATATCTTCATTTCCTCATTTGTAAAATGAAAGTAATAATACCTCATAGAGTTGGGATAATTAAACTGATCATTTAAATAGTGCCGGGCAATGTAAACATATAACAGATGTTGATTGTTATCAGTGTTAGTGTTCTCATCCTATATTTGTCAAGCATGCTAATTCTACTACCACCATGTTTAACATTGGTTCTTTCCTTTCCATATGTACTTACAATATTCTAGTTCAGACCACAGACAGAACATCTTGCCTGGACTATTATAGCCACTGTCTAAGTGGTTTCCTGACCTCCTGTCCTTATGTGGCATAATGCTGTTAGATTGTCACATTATATCCATGAATTTAAAACCTTAATTTCTTTCCTCTTGCTTTCTACGTTATGTACACACTTAGCTCATGGCTCTCCTTCATGTAATTCCAGCTTTCCCTTCTCCAACATAAGTACACTGTACTATTTGCCTTTCCTCAAACTGTGGATCCTCTGCTGATCTTGTCTGCAATTTGAAGTACTTTTAATTTCATCTGAAGTGCCACTGACTACTCTTTCTACTTCACTTTTCATAGTAGTATTCCCCACTGGGTACTGTAATCATTTGTGTACTTCTCTAATCCTTAGGTTTGGAACATTAGATGCAAGGAATTATATCCCTTAGAGCTTCATGGTTGTGTTCTGCTGTAATTCCATGCCATGTAGTAAATGTTTTAATATTTATTTAATTGATTTGCTTTCCATTGTCATTCTTCTCTAGGAATGATCAACAGCATCAAGCAGCTGAGCTTGAATGTGAGGAAGACATTATTCCAGAGTCACCGATAACAGCCTTCTCATTTTCTGGTGTTAACCGGCTGCGAAGAAAGGAGAACCCCCATGTCCGATACATAGAACAAACACATACTAAATTGGAGCACTCTGTATGTGCAAATGGTAAGAGCTGGAGTTGTATTTTAGTTCTCTGGTTTTGTAAACCATTGCTCATCTACTAGTTTTTATGTTATTCAATCTAGTGGAAAGAAAATAGTCACTATTCTGGTATCACGTGGTACAAATATGAGTTCAACTACTATTAGTAAAATGACTGAGAAGGCATTTTCTGCCCATGTTATATATAGATACGTGTTGTCTATATGACATGTAAATATGCCATATTTTATAAACATAGTAAATAAATTCTTTTTCTTCTAAAAATAATCCTATGTGTATATATCCAAGTGGGATAGAAGGAAAAAGGAAAGGAACTTAACGTTAATTTTACCTGCTATGTACCTGGTATTATGCTGAGTGATTTGCATATATTATTGCTGTGTTTTAATTCTCATAACAGGCGTGTGAGATAACTATCAGCTCCTTTGTTTTATAGATGAGGAAAGATATGTTTAGAAAGGTTAAATAACTCACTGAAAGTCAACTTGTAGATGAGTCAGAATTCAAATATAGATCTTCCTAGGTCTGAACTTTCCTACTCTCCAGGTCTTTGCCCATGGGTACCCCTGCCATTGGAGCTTTCTATAACTGGCTATTTTTATTTATTATCATTTTTAGGAGTTAATGATAATCAAGAAATGGCGGGTTTTTGTTTTTTGTTTTTTGGGGAGGACAGAGCCTCGCTCTGTTGCCCAGCCTAAAGTGCAGTGGCGTGATGTCAGCTCACTGCAACCTCCGCCCCCTGGTTCAAGGGATTCTCCTGCTTCAGCCTCCTAAGTAGCTGGGATTACAAGTACATGCCACCATGCTCTGCTAATTTTTGTATTTTTTTGGTAGAGATTGGGTTTTACCATGTTGGTCAGGCTGGTCTCGATCTCCTGACCTCGTGACCCGCCCACCTTGGCCTCCCAAAGTGATGGGATTACAGGCGTGGGCCACCAGGCCTGGCAAGAAATAGTGTTATAATGTGTCTACTTTGTGGCTTTTCAGTGGCATGTTTCTAATTCCAGCCTAGTTTATCATTTCTGCTAAATGCTTTAAAACTGCCTTTCACGTAGTCCCATAATTTATTATGTGCTGTGATACAAGTATTCCTTTTAGTATTAATCTAAAACAAACAGTAAAGACTTTAATTTTTAACCTAAACTATTTGCAGCAAGGAAAGCATGGGGGTAGGGAATATATACATAGTTCTAGATATATTTGTTTAATACAAATAAATTGTTGACAGTAAATATGCCTTTAAACAAATAAACAGATCTTATTCTTAGATGTTGGAACATTGGCAGTTTTCCCCTATTTTATAAGTGTTTGTATCACCATCTAGTGGAAAACAAAAGAACTGTTAAAAATCCTACACTTAATAGGAGCTAAGTTAAAATGTAAAATCGTAGATCTAAAATGAATATCCATTGACCTTTTAGTTTGTTGTCAGACAGGACATGAATCATTAAAGATAATCACTGCATAATTTAGATCAGATTTAAATCCACATATAAGAATATTTAGAAAACAATTTCGTATTAGGAAAGTCATTCATAACTAATACAAATGCTTCTGGTTTATTTCTTCTTTGTATGAAAGCAGCATATAACTGTTTAGAAATGTAATTCACTTGCTTTAATCTTGTTCTGATCATTTTTTACTTGGAATCCAAAATTTGGTTTTAAGATGTACGATAACTTTGAGCCATACAAATGATTTTAAAATAATGTTAAGTGCTTTAATGACTAATTAGTCCTGTTCTTTAACTTCCCTTGCTTGCTTATTTTAAGGTTTATAATACTTTTTAATGTTATTCCCAAGTTATAAATAGTAAAACCATTTCACTGTACTTTGCCCTTATTTTGATTTTCTTTGAACTAAATCTTTAAATAGTGGAGTGATTTCTGATAAAGCATGCTTCAGAGTTTCCTTCCCAAAAATAAAAACTCTAAAACAAAGATCATGGAGGTAAGTGATATAGTATACATTAGATTGATTGATCATTTGTTTATTGATTGAGTGAGTTGGGTCTAACCCTGTCATCCAGGGTGGAGTACAGTGGTGTGATCTGTAACTTACTACAACCTGTAACTTACAGGCTGAAGAGATTCTCCTGCCTCAGCCTGCCAAGGTGCTAGGATTACAGGCATGAGCCACTGTGCCCACCCCGGTATACCTTTTAAATTAACCTGCTGATTTCTAACAAATACAAAAAGAAAAGTAACATGAAAATGTTACTACTCTAGGCAGTTTAGATCAGAAGAAGCTCTCTGTTCTAGTCCCCACTCACCCAATGTCTTAACTTAAACAGCTTTGTTTCTTAGTGAAATTAAAGGAGCTTACTTCTTAGAATATGATAATTGTGTCAATAAAGTAGTGCTTATAATGGATTTAAATACAGATAAATACATAAAAATTTTTAATATGAATAAATGAAATAATTTGATAATGCTTTCCATCATCGTTTATTATGTAATCTCTTTTCTTTTTTTCTCTCCTTAGAATTGAGAAAAGTTTCCAAGTCTTCAACTCATCCACAACATAATCCTAATGAAAATGAAATTCTAGTAGCTGACACTTATGATCAAAGTCAATCTCCAATGGCCAGTAAGCAAGATACTGAGATTACTTTACAAGTTTAAAATTTGGTTATTGGTGGGTAAGAGTGACCCACAGTCTAACTTAGACAATATTTTAAAGGTATTATTCATATACTTTTGTTTATATTACTAGTTTAATATCTTTCTCATATTAGAAAGTAATGCTATCCTATTATTAGTTCATATAAATATCCCTAATTATTAACATAAATTACTAATAATTTTAAATAAAGAAGGCTTTACTGTGATTTACTCATTTGTTCAACAAATATATAAGTGTCTATTGTATCCCACGCACTGAATAAAACAAAGCGCTTGTCCTCATGGAGCTTATGATCAAGTTGAGGGAGTAATACGTTGTCTGACATACATTTGTCAGACAAAAGCAAGTGAAGACAAGTGAAGCAGGGTAAGAAGGGATATTAGAAAGCCTCACTTGTAAAGTGATTATTTGCATAGGGACACAGGGAGGGAAGTGAGTCACATGTCAGTCTGGGAAAACGGCACTCAGGCAGAAAGATTAGCAAGCCCAGAGGCCTTGCAGTGAAGATGCCATTTGGTTTGTTTGAGGAATATTAAGGAACCCTGTGTGGCTGAAGCAGAGTGAGTGAAGGGGAGATTGATTTGGATAACAGGAAAAATAGAGTTACCATTTACTGAGATGGAAGAGACTAGGAGCCACAGGTTTATAGTTTGGGGTGGGGGTGGGTAGAAATTAGAAGTTTGGTTTTGGGAATATTCTATTTGAAATGCAAAATCGACATTTGTAAAGTTTGGATTTGTGAGTAGATGTGAGAGTTCAGAGAAGTTTAGGATGGAGACACATATGGAAGTTGTCAGCATGTAGAAGATGAGATTACAAGCAAGTGAGTATAGATGGGGATGAGAGGAAGTCCAAGTACTGAGCCTTGGGGAACTTCATTATGTAAAGCCATGATTTTCAACTTTTCATTTGTTGAAGAACCCCCACCCTAGCCTTTTTAGACATTTTTCCTCCCAATCCCTTCCCCCCTGGAATTTTATTACTACAGGTATACTGTATATCTGTTTAAGTGATATGTGTATGCATGTATGTCTGTGCTTTATACATAAAAGAGTAAGGGGTTTTTTTTGTTTTGTTTTGTTTTGTTTTGTTTGTTTGTTTGTTTGTTTGCTCCTCCCTGCCCCGAACCATTTTTCATTTTTCACTCCCTTAAGAGAAATACTGTAGCTGTTGAGGTTGTGAAAATAAATAGAAACCAACAAAACAGAGAAGGAGCTAGGAAGACTAAAAGTGATGTCTTTTAAGCCAAGTGGAGAGAGGATGAAGGAGTGGTCAACTGTGTTTAACAATGCTAATAGGTCAGGTAAGATGAAGACCTCTTAGAATTGACCATGGGATTTAGTTGTGTGGAGATCATTGAGTGTTAAACTAGTAACATGATAAAAGCCGTTAAGGTGTAATGGTGATCCTCTGAGATCTGTGTCATGTTCAGAGGAAACTGAGGGAAGGGAAAGTGGAAAGAGCATATACAAACAAGTCCTCCAAGATATTTTACAGTAAAGAGGAGGAGAGAACAGGACAGTGGCTAAAGAAGAACATAGGTCCAGGGAGGAGTTTTTCAAGATGAAATATTATAGCATGATCAGCATATACTTAGGCTGATAGGATGATGAAGTAAAGAGGGGAAATTAATAATTCTAGAGAAAGAGGGAACAATTGCAGCATCCTTAGAAAGGTCAGAGGAGATGAGATTCAGAGCCCAGTTGGAAGGATTAGCCAAGGTTAATCATTTTTATTCATTTTATAATAGTGTAAAAGTTACATTCCGAAAGATACAAATCATTTTATATTAACGTGTATCTGTTTATCTGTCCATGAATATGTGTGTATGTGCATGGAGGCTCAGGGTCCAGCAAAGGGTGCTGGGGATATAGCACTTAGTATGGCAGATAGTTGCTTCTGAGCTCTCTAGAGCCAATTCTCTTCTGCTGCTGCCAGGTCTTTGCTCCATCATTTGTTCTGTCTTCCTTATACAGTATCTGCAGTGTCTCTGCTGGCTTATTCTTCCCCGTATACATATATGTTATCTTCCATCTTTAAGAGATAACCCCCCCTTTTAATCATCTCCACCTTTAGCTACAGCTTCTTTTCAGAGTTGAAAAAGTATTAATAGTCTATACTCAATGTCTTTACTTTCTTAATTCCTATTCACTCTGACTCACTGTAGTATGGATTCTATTCCCCCACCCCACCTGTAAGAGAAGGAGAGAGGAGCAAGAGAGAGGGAAGAAGAAAGAGAGGAGAGAGAAAAGTGCTAGAGGAGGCAGGTACAGGGGAAGGGAGGGAGGGAGACGTACAGGGGAAGGGAGGGAGGGAGACGTACAGGGATTGAAGAGAGGAGTATACATTCACATACCCTTTCTTTTATTTTTATTATTATTATTATTATTATTATTATTATACTTTAAGTTCTGGGGACATGTGCAGATCGTGCAGGATTGTTACATAGGCATACACATGCCGCAGTGGTTTGCTGCATCCATCCCCCCATCACCTACATTAGGTATTTCTACTAATGTTATCCCTCCCCAATCCTTCCACCCTCTGCTGTCCCTCCCCTAGGCCCCCTACCCCCCAACAGGCCCCAGTGTGTGATGTTCCCCTCCCTGTGTCCATGTGTTCTCATTGTTCAACACCCACTTATGAGTGAGAACATGTTTGGTTTCTGTTCTTGTGTCAGTTTGCTGAGAATTCACATACCCTTTCTTACTCCTTACACTTGAACTGCCTCTGACTGCAAATGTCATCAGTGTTGCTGTTCTCCAAAATATATGGTACTATGGCTGTCCTATTTCTGTCTCTCTCTTTTTTTGAGACAGGGTCTCTCTCTGTCACCCAGGCTGGAGTGCAGTGGCACAAACAGCTCACTGCGCAGACTTAACCTCCCAGGCTCAAGTGATCCTCCCATCTCAGCCCCTCAAGTAGCTGAGACTACAGGCACGCACCAGCATGTCTGGCTAATATTTATATTTTCGTAGAAACAGGGTTTCACCATGTTGTTGAGGCTGGTCTCACTCTCCTAGGCTCAAATGATCAACCTGCTTCGGCCTCCCAAAGCGTTGGGATTACAGGCGTGAGCCACTGCACCTGGCCTCACTTTCTGTCTCTTTCTGGAGGAATGCCAGTAGTCTGCTCTAACTCATAGGCTAATAAATCCCAAACCTGTATCTCTGATCAAGACTTTTCTTCTGGATTCCCAAGCAATGTATTTACCTGCTGTTGTATATCTCTACAGGGACGTCTTTCAACTTCAGCATGTCTACAGTTGACACTTAACCTGTCAAACCAACTCTTCATCCTTGTATTTGCAGTCTCAGTGAATGACACTATACATGCCTCTTTGGGTCATCCTAGATTTCTGCTTCATCTGTTTTTTCTAAAGAGCATCTAAGTCTTATTGATTCTGCCTCCTAAATATCTGTTTTACGTATTCTTCTGCACTCATATTATACTAGTTTAGGCTACTAGTATCTCTCATCAAGACAACATGTTCTAGTAATCTAATAGTCCTCTTGCCTATTAGTGATTGCTTGTTGCCTTATGAGTATGTCACAGCCACAAGTACCTTTTCAACTCACACTTTGCATTTGTTTTATTTAAAACTCTTGGATATCTCTTCATTGTCTACAGGATAAATTTGAAACTCCTTTGCATAATCTGACCCCTAATCATAACCTAACCAACCTAACTGGGTTTGTGTCCTACTCCCATCTTATGCAGTTTGACTTCTAGCAGTCAAACCATGCATAGTTCCCTGAACAAACAATTTTGTTTCACTTATGTAGACCCTTAATTATACCTAGAATTCTACTTTCTATTCCCAGTCCAGTTAACTTGCCATATTCTTCCTTCTCTCAGGAGTCAGCTTAGGTATCACTTATAACTTTCCTTGATTTCCCAAGACAGATTTAAGAGTCCTTGCTCTATCTTTAAATCACCCCTTTTTTGTACCATTACTATAATGTTTATCACATTCTATTGTAATTCTCTTTTTACCTTTCAACTATAGCCCATAAGCTCCTTGAGAACAAGAACTTTTTCTTTTCATCTAGTGCTTAGCACAATGCCTGGAAGATAATAAGTGCTCCATAAATATTTGAGTTAAACCTTTATAAAATACGGGAACATAGGTGATTTATGAATATGTGTTAGCTTAAGACCTGAAAAATATGCAGTGCTGACAATCTCTCCTACAAAGCATGTTTTCATGAAAGATACTGCAAATATAGTTTAATATTCATTTTATAACATAAGCCACAATAATTCCACTGTAAACCCATTTTATGATTTATTTCCCAGTGGCAATAAGAAAAATTATCTACCTACTGCATTCAGTTCATTTAGGAAAAACATAAAACTTGAAAAATTTTAGCAAGCATAGACCTACAATTTATTGCCATTTATTTATGTTAGGTATTTTGGACCTTTTGCACAGAATTTTAAAATGTGTCTAGTGCCATCTGATAAGGTGGTTCTTGAACCTTTTCCTTCCTCTTTTGTCATATTAATATATCTAGCTTCTACAGTTTTGTATAATTGGTTTTATTATTTTTTTAATGGTGTATGATTTATTCTTAGAAACACATGGAACAAGCAGCTATACCCCTGATAAGTCATCTTTTAATTTAGCTACAGTTGTTGCTGAAACACTTGGACTTCGTGTTCAGGAAGAATCTGTAAGTAATTGTTTAGTTTGGCAATAACATGAATTAATTTTATGTCTTTTTAGGTCAGTTCTAAGAGAATTAAGCAAGATAATTATTTTATCTAAGGATCTTGGGTAAAGGCCTAAAACAAAACTTATGTTGTTAGAAAGGCCTATTTCTGTTGTCAGCCCAGTAGTCTCAGGAATCTAGAATCTAGAATTCTTGGGATATGGGTTGAGTCAAAATTTAAGGGAGTAATTATGGCAAAGAGATATTGTCAACTTTCTTCCCTTCGCTCTCTCTCATGCCCCATCCCT
Organism: Sapajus apella; assembly: GCF_009761245.1. NCBI lineage: Eukaryota > Metazoa > Chordata > Mammalia > Primates > Cebidae > Sapajus > Sapajus apella. The sequence goes on along the minus strand of NW_022436969.1, from coordinate 8,667,876 downwards.
GCCCTCATTCCATCTAAGAGAAGACCTACACCTTTAGGCTGATTTCAGAATTGTTGTTTTGTTTTATTTTTTAGAGATAGGGTCTCACTGTGTTGCCCAGGCTGGAGTGCAGTGGCTATTCACAGGGCACTATAGCCTCAAACTCCTGGTCTCAAGTGATCCTCCCTCCTCAGCCTCCCACATAACTGGGACTACAGATGTATACCATCATGCCCAGCTAATATTTTTTTTTGTAGAGGTAGGGGTGTCACTATATTGCCCATACTGGTCTCAAACACTTGGCCTCAAAAGATTCTCTTGCTTCAGCCTCTCAAAGTGTTTAGATTACAGATGTGAGTCACCACACCCAGCTGTATTCTTACTAAATTGTCTTGCTGTTGAATTTCTAAAAATTGAATTTGTTTTTCATGACATTTGGATTTTTTTTGTCCTTACTAGTTTTAAATTCATTCTTAAATGATAGTGGGTAGTTTTTAGCCTTTGAAGTTTAAATGTATTTTATAGTTTCTAATTCCCTTTTACCCATAAACCCAGCAAGTCATAGCTTAGACACCAAATAGATCAAGGGAGCTGAAATCTAACGACATGCTGCTCAGCATGTGATCCATGGGCCAACAACATCTGCTTCACTTTTGAAGTTTGTTAGAGATGCAGGATCTCAGACCTACTGAACTTGCATTTTAACAAGATCTCCAGTTGACTTGTGTGCATGTTAAAGATTGAGAAACTCGGTTCTTTAAAGGATTATTTTAAATTTGTCTCCCCTCAGTATGAATAATTATCTCTATTCCCTTCTCTGCATCTTAATCTTATTTTTTAGAATTGGAGTTTTATATTCAAGTAGTAGAATATACATATGTAAAATATTGATGTTTTTCTCTTTAAACTTAAAGTATGCTTCATATTTTTCATTGTGGTGAAATTAACATAAATCATTTTGAAGTATACAACGACATTTAGTGCATTAACATTATTATGCAACTACCACTTCTATCCAGCTCCAGAGCATTTTTATCACCTTCAGAAGAAAACCTCATACCCATTAATCATGTATCCCCATTCTCCTCCCTTCATCCTCCCACCTCCCACTTGACATCCTCTGGCAACTACTTATCTGCTTTCTATCCCTATAGATTTACCTACTCTGAATATTTCATATAAGTGGAATCATACATTATGTGGCCTTTGTCTGGCTTCTTTTACTTAATATATTTTTGAGATTTATCTACATTGCAACATATATCAGTACTTCATCCCTTTTTAAGAAAGAACAAATTCCATTACATCGGTATGCTTCATATTTTACTCTTAAAGGAAACTCAAGGTCCCATGAGCCCCTTTGGTGATGAGCTCTACCACTGTTTGGAAGGAGATCACAAGAAACAGCCTTTTGAGGAATCTACAAGAAATACTGAAGATAGTTTAAGGTAATTAGGGGCATGTTGGTAAAAACTTATATGCTATTGGGGAGATCCCATTACAATGAATTCCATATAATTAAACCATTTCTCTCCTTCAGCATATGGTTTGTTATTCTGGTTATATAAATTTTTACTTTAAAAAATTGTCTCCCTAGTTTATGACCGATTGAGAGCTTTTTTGTGTTACAGTAGAAAGGTGGATATCATTTTTAGCTACTTTCCATGTTTCTATCAAGTAGTACTTGTTCCCAGCCTGTCACTCTGTTCCTTTAAAGACCCAGTCATCCCTTCGGTGTTTATAATTCCAAAAGCTAGATGTTGTACAAAATGCATCTAGAAGCTTGAATGTGCTACCAAGATTGTGTTGCATCTCATTTTTACTAATTTCAGAATATCCATTAACTAATAATACAGCTATTCCATATCAGTGGGGGATGGTTATAGGACCCCCTCCCATGTGGGTACCAAAATCTGAAGATGCTCAAGTCCCTTACATAAAATGGCCATCATCGTTGCATATAACCCATGCACATCCTCCTGTATATTTTATGTAACTTCCAGATTATTTGTAACACCTAATACAGTGCCAACATATTAGTCCATTTGCAAGATTCACCATAGTACTTGGTACATGGCAAACTCAAGTTTTGCCTTTTGGGATGCTGTGAAATTTGGGGTTTTTTACCCAAATTATTTTCTAACCACATGGTTCAATCTATAGATGCAGAACTCACAGATAAGGAAGGCCACCATACCTGTATTTATGTAGCATTATGGTTTTTAAAAGAGCAAATTATTGTCTAGCCACATGATTGAATCTATAGATGCAGAACCCACATATAAGGAAGGCCACCATACCTGTATTTATGTAGCATTTTGCTTTTTAAAAGAGCTTTTGGTTTTTAGATATATATATACATCACAGTTACTATGTCATCTTAGTAATTCATTAAAGTAGATTTTGTTACCCCCATTTTTTGGTTTATCTTAAAGATGACAGACATGCAACTCCAAAAAAAAGTTAAATGTCTTGTTTAAGGCCACATAGCTATTAAGTGGTAGAGCCAGAGATCTTAGCCCACATCTTCAAACTTAAAGTTACTGCTCTTTCTACAGGATTTTCTCTGCTAGAGACAGGCTGAGTCTTAATTTATATTCAGTTCTGTAGTGTAAGAATTTTGTTTACTGGAGTTACTCATGATAAAATGTCAAAACCAAAGAACTTAGGTTCTCAGTGCAGTTTATTAAAATATGATTTTTTTTTTTTTTTTGAGACAGAGTCTCAGTCACCCAGGCTCAACTCACTGCAACCTCTGCCTCCCAGGTTCAAGTGATTCTTATGGCTTAGCTACCCAAGTAGCTAGGATTACTGGTGTGTGCCACCACCCCCGGCTAATTTTTGTATTTTTAGTAGAGATGGGGTTCACCATGTTAGCCAGGCTGGTTTCAAACTTCTGGCCTCAAGTGAGCTGCACGCCTTGGCCTCCCAAAGTTCTGGGATTACATGCATGAGCCACTGTGCCTGGCAAAAGATGATTTTGTTTTTTTGTATGATGAAGTTATTTAAAGCACTTAGGAAAAATTTTTTTAAATGTGCATATTATGATATTAAGAAATACTTCCTATGTCATTTTCCTCTACTTTTCCTCTTCACTTTCGTCATGTAAATGAAGAGAAGCCAAAAGCTGTACCTTGTCTTAAATTTTGGTTAATCATTTACCTCTAATAGGTAGATAAGACCTTACTATTCGTTCTGTATTAAAGAGTTATTATCACTTTTTATTTAGATTTTCAGATTCTACTTCAAAGACTCCTCCTCAAGAAGAATTGCCTACTCGAGTGTCATCTCCTGTATTTGGAGCTATCTCTAGTATGAAAACTAGTTTAGATTTGAATACAAGTTTGTCCCCATCTCTTTTAGAAACTGGGGGAAAAAATCATGTGAAAACACTTCCTTTTAGCAACACTTGCATTTCTAGATTAGAAAAAACTAGATCAAAATCTGAAGATAGTGCCCTTTTCACACATCATAGTCTTGGGTCTGAAGTAAACAAGATGATTAGCCAGCCATCTTCTAATAAACAGATACTTATAAATAAAAATGTAAGTGAATCCACAGGTGAACAAGATAGGACTGATCACATTAAAGATTCTAACACTGATAAACATTTGGAGCCCCTGAAATCATTGGGAGGCCGAACATCCAAAAGGAAGAAAAGTGAGGAAGAAAATGAACATGAAATAAACTGCCCCCAGGCTTCTTTTGATAAAGAAAATGCTTTCCCTTTTCCAATGGATAATCAGTTTTCCATGAATGGAGACTGTGTGATGGATAAACCTCTGGATCTGTCTGATCGATTTTCAGCTGTTCAGCGTCAAGAGAAAAGCCAAGGAAGTGAGACCTCTAAAACCAGATTTAGGCAAGTGACTCTTTATGAGGCTTTGAAGCCTATTCCAAAGGGTTTTTCCTCAAGCCGTAAGGCCTCAGGTAGCAACTGCACATTGCCCAGAGATTCCCCAGATGAGCCCTGTTTACAGGAATGCATCATCCTTCAGCCCTTGAGTAAATTCTCTCCAGACAATAAACCAACATTACAGATAAAAGAAGAAAATGCTGTCTTTAAAATTCCTCTTCGTCCACATGAAAGTTTGGAGACAGAGAATGTTTTAGATGACATGAAGGTTTGTGTTGAATGTTCAAGGATTTTGATTAAGATGGTTGCTTGTGATTTCATTTAGAGCTAACAATTATTTCTGTTTTAGGGTTCTGGTTCTCATGAGCCAATAAAAATTAAGACCAGGTCAGTCCATGGAGGATGTGAACTTGCATCAGTTCTTCAGTTAAATCCATGTAGAATGGGTAAAATAAAATCTCTACAAAACAACCAAGGTGTGTACACCATAAACAGGATCTCCACATTTCATTTAAAAAATGACTTTTTTAATGACTTTAAATTGAATGTCATTATTTACTTTTTTAAATAGATTGAATTTTTTTGGAAAAAAATCTTATTTCTTCCTGCATGTATCTGTATTTACAGGATGATTCTCTCTGACTTCATTTTACCTGTGATTTTTATGTTCTTGTGCTTTTTGAAAAAATGAATTGAGATCTTTTGATACGTACTTTTATATATGATTTTGTAGATTTACTTATTTTATATAGTTATTTCTTGTGTGGATTTTTTTTTTTTTTTTTTTTTTTTTTTAGACAGAGTTTCACTCTTGTTGCCCAGGCTGGAGTGCAGTGGCAGGATCTCGGGTCACTGCAACCTCCATCTTCCGGTTTCAAGCAATTCACCTGCCTCAGCCTCCTGAGTAGCTGGGATTACAGGCCCCCACCTGTAATTTTTGTATTTCAGTACCCCACACCTGGCTAATTTTTGTATTTTAGTACAGACGGGCTTTCAACATGTTAGCCAGCTGGTCTTGAACTCCTGACCTTGTGATCTGCCCACCTCAGCCTCCCATAGTGCTGGGATTACAGGCATGAACTACTGCATCCAGTCCAATTTCTTGTTTTCTTTACAAAAGCTTTAACAAATTTAAACTATACAGAATTTTTAAAAATAAAAATTAGAATGGTCATTATCTAAACTATTTTTCACCCCATAGGACATTTGTCATTTTTCTTTGCATATACATGTATATCTGTAAATATATGCACGTATACATTTATACAGGTTTTTAAACTCCTTTAAAAACATTGTTTGCCCTAATACATAATATATATGCATCTTTTCATAATTTTGCTATCTTTTATTAATATTATTATTATTATTTGAGACAGGGTCTCATTCTGTCACCCAGGCTGGAGTGCAGTAGCATAATCATGGCTCACTGCAGCCTTTACCTCCCAGGCTCAGGTGGATCCTCCTATCTCAGCCTCCTGGATAGCTGGGACTATAAGCGTGCACCACCACACCCAGCTAATTTTTTTTTATTTTTTGAAGAGAGAGGGTTTCACTCTGTTGTGCAGGTTGCTCGCAAACTACTGGACTCAAGCCGTCTGCCTGCCTTGTCATCCAAAAGTGCTGGGATTACAGGCATGAACCACCCATGCCCAGCCTACTGTCTTTAAAAAAGGAATTCTTTTTTTTTTTTCAGCCACCAAACATTTCTATAGTTCAAGTGTAGTATTTTTTCTTATATTCTTCATTGGCAAGTTGTTCTTTTATTCTGGGTTTATTTTCCCTTTTTCCTGAAGCACGGTCATTAGTTGTTTTTCCAGAAAGTGTTTTAGTCTCTATATGAAAACATTTTTTCACTCTCATTCATGATTTTTTTTTAGCTTTTTAAATATTTTTTCACGGTTGCCCTAGGGATTACAGTATACCTACTTAGCCTTTAACAATCTGCTTGGAGTTAATGTTGTACCACTTCATGTTCTATAACTACACTTTATGTGTTGCCATATATTATATCTGCATACATTGAAAACCCCAACAAACAATATTTTAGTTTTTAATTTAAAAAAATTTTTAATTGAAATATAAATCACATACCATAAAAATCACCCATTAAAATGTTCAATTCAGTGGTTTTGGTATACCCACAGAGTTGTACAACCATCACTATAGTCTAGGCTTAGAACGTTTTCATCACTTTCCTTCCCATGTCCCCTCCACAGTCCTAGGCACCATGAATCTACTTTCTCTCTCGTAGGCTTGCCTATTCTGGAGTTTTCATATAAATTGAATATAATATATGCTCTTTTGTTACTTACTTCTTTTACTTGGCATAATGTTTTCAGTTATCATCTGTGTTACAGCATATATCAATATTTTATTTCTTTTTATTAACATTTTTATTGTATAAGTATACTGTATTTTAGGCATTTATTAGTTGACATTTAAGTTGTTGTCACTTTTTTGCTATTATGAAAATGCTGCTATGAACATATTATACAGGTTTTTGTGTGGATGTATGTTTTCATTTTTCTTGGATTATATGTAGGAGTGGAATTGTTAGACCATATGCCAACTCTACATTTTACCTTTTGAAGGACTGCCTATATTCCAAAGCAGCTACACTGTTTCGCATTCCCAGCAGTATGTGAGGGCTTCAGTATCTCCACATCCTCACTAACACTTGTTATATCTTTTTGATTTTTGCCTTCTCATTGTAGTTTTGGTTTGTATTTCCTTGATGGCTAATGATGTTGGGCATCTTTTCATGTTTAGTGGCCATTTGTATATCTTCTTTGGAAAACTGCATATTTAGATTGTTTGCCCATTTTTAATTGGGATATTTGTCTTTTTATTATTGAGCTGTGAGAGTTCTCTATATATCTTAGATATAAGTCCTTTACCAGACATATGATTTGCAAAAATTTTCTATTCTTTAGGTCCCATAATATTTTAAAGTGATGAGAATTTTTGAAATCAGTTTTTTAATTACATATTCTTTACCTTTACCTAAGATGTAACATCCTTTGAAAATATCCAGTGGAGTATAGATCCGGGAGCAGACCTTTCTCAGTATAAAATGGATGTTACTGTAATAGATACAAAGGTAAGTAAAAAAGTAAAACCAAAACTCATTTGACTCTTATTCTAATGAGTTGTTAGTCAGCCTCCTCCCCTAACTCACTCTATCACCTTAAGATAATCAGATACCTCTTAAAATCTACATTTATTTATGCAGAAAATTAAGAAATAAAAATGCTTATTCTTCTAACTTTGTGGTATTTTTTGAAGGGTCATAATACTTTCTGAGTTTAAAGGCCTTTGCTGAAAAACATTAATATAGTTTTTAAAAGAATACAATGGCCAGGCGTGGTGGCTCACACATATAATCCCAACACTCTGGGAGTTTGAAGAGAGAGAATCACTTGAAGTCAGGAATTCGAGACCAGCCTGGGCAACATAGCAAGGCCCTATCTCTACAGAAAATTTTAAAATTAGCTGGATGTGGTGGTGCATACCTATAGTCCTAGCTACTTGGGAGGCTGAGGTTGGGAGGATCCCTTGAACCCAGGAATTCGAGGCTGCATTGAGCTATGATCACACCACTGCACATCCAGCCTAGGCAACCAGAGCAAGACTTTGTCTCATAAATAAATAAGAATAATGCAAAATGCTACATATCTTAAATAATTTTATTTTTCAATAAAATAATTCATCATGTCTTCATTAGCTTTAAAATTATGTACCATAAAATGTATTATTTAAGCTGTCTATTTTTTAAAATAGTGTATTTTTTTAAAATTAAAATTCATAGTGGAAATAGTTTTTTGCCTTGTATTTAGGTTCTGTATAGTTTCAGAAGTTCCTTTTCACTTGGTAGCGTCTAATAACAAAGTATTTAACATTCACTGAGTAATATATGCCTATCAAGAAATTAAATTTAATTTTTGAAATTGTTGTCAGTGTACCTTGATATTCATTACTATGAGGCAGATTGGAAAAGAAAACGCAGGAAAAGTTCAAGGGTATTCAGTGGTAAATAATTCTCCCTTTCCTTAGCAGCAGTCCTTCTTTTCCTGGGCTTGATTATATTGAACCTAAAATGTTTTGTAAGCAGTAAAATCTAAATCCTTATCTTTTCGTAAAGTATAAAAGTGAAAAGAGCTTAATGCTTGAAAGTGGTAAAATATATGTTATGTGTATTTTACCAAAATGTTTTGTAAAAAATAAATATAAGGCCATAAAGGAATAATTGTTAAAATTTTTTTATTTTTAAAATATTTATTCAGGATGACAGTCAGTCAAAATTAGGAGGAGAGACAGTGGACACGGACTGTACGTTGGTTAGTGAAACCGTTCTTTTAAAAATGAAGAAACAAGAGCAGAAGGGAGAAGAAAGTTCAAGTAAGATTTGTTTTTGTTTTTGTTTTTTATTTTAATAAAAACATTGAGTGAAGTTTGTAGTTGTGCCGATTGCACTGATGAGCTCAAATGACCTCTTCATCATCAACCAGGATTTTTCCTGCTCTGTTAATTTTATGTTCCTCTTAGGAAAGCTCAGTTTCAGTATGTCAGAAAAAAGATATATATTTAACCAAAATAATTTCATTTCAGAAAAGATTCATATGGCTTTCAGGGGTTTGCAAATGGCAACCAGCTACCAGTTTTGTAAATAAAGTTCTGCCAGAGCACAGCCTTATTCATTTCTTTGTATATTGCCCATGTTTGCTTGTTCCATACAGCTGCAGAGTTGAGTAGTTGGTGCAGAGACCTCATAGCCCCACAAGCCTGAAATATTTTCTGACCCTTTAAGAAAAAGTTTGCTGATCCCTGGTTTAGACAATTTTTTATAAATGGTGTAACAGGAAGTCTTGAGTCCTGTGTTAGAATTAACGTTTTCTAAAGCAATTTGATGAGGAAAGAAAGGAGAATTCTACTGAGAAGTGTTAGTATAGATTTACAGATTAACATTCAGAATCATAGTGTATATGCTAACTGAATCTGCCATATTCCACCTCTCCTGATAAGGTAATTTGGCCAAATTAGTGATCTACAGCCCTTTGCAGTGAGAAACTATTAATTCTTCACCTAAAGTCTTGATTTTTCCAGAAGAAATGAGAACAAGAGGAGGATTTTGGTTAGCACTGCCTTAGCAGCATTCCAACTGTAGAGGCACATCACATGAGAACAGCTAGACTAGAAACAGTTGTCATTTATTACCGTTATGTATTAAAGGGCGAGGGCCTGCCACATGGGGAAGCAGTGCTAAAAGCAGAGACATTTCTCAGTGATCATCTGTTAGAAGTCAAGTACATTGAGGCTGGGTATGCATTCCTTACCTTCTGGTGAATTTTCTATAGTCTACCTCCTCAAAGCAAAAAAATAAAGTAGTCTTGCCCTGGCTTCTTTTGAAACAGCTTATCTTTTGCTTCCTTAAATGCAGTAAATGAAAGAAAATTTTAGAAGTCTTTGCCTTAATTATTTGTTCTTTAATGATAAATAACAACCATATGATGAAACAGATGGTTGCCTAGGTAGGTAAGCCAATAACTATTAAAAGAAAAAACCTTCACTGTCGTTTATTGTCATTTTATGGTTTGTATGACACTAAATAACTTGTCTTAAGAGGATACTTTGCTTTTAAAATTATTTTGTTCCTGGTACCAGCCTCTGATCATGTTTTTCTCACTTTTGTAGAAAAGAGAAAATCTAAAGTATGACCACTTAGGCTTTAAATCTATTCAGAAGACAGTAGTTTCTCAAATTTATTTGAAGCAAGTATCATGTGAAAGACAAATTAGCACTTGGACTAATGTGGGGAAGTTATTATAGAGATAATTTTGGCTAATAAAGTCCTATATATACTATTGCTACGTAATGAATGAATCACTTGAATAACTCAGAGGATTCAAACAGCATCATTTTCTTATCTTCATAGTTTCTGTGGCTCAGGAATTCGGGAAAGGCTTGGCTGATCAGTTCTGTTTCAGGGTCTCATGCAATTGTAGGCAGATGGTGGCTGGAACTGAAACAGCAGAGGGCTGGGCAGTTGGAAAGTGACTTGGCATCTCCTCTTTCATTCTCAGGGCTTACTCATATAGGCTCCTTTGAGCTTCCTTTTCACATGGAGGCTAAGTTCCCAGAGTCAGCACCCCAAGAGAACAAAACAGAAGTAGGTGGCATTTTTATGATCTCAGAGGTAACATAGTGTCATAAAGATCTGCACAGGCATAAAGGAAAATGAACTCAGTGACACTCATTGGGAAGAGTGTTGATATCATGTTGTAAGAACAGCACATGAAATAAGAGACATTAGTGAGGTCATATATGAAAGAAAAAAATTACCCCATAAGGTAAAACTTTTCCAACATTTCGAATTGGTTTAAAATGAAATATACCGCCAGGCATGGTGGCTCACACCTGTAATCCTAGCACTTTGGGAGGCCGAGGTGGGTGGATCACCTGAGGTCAGGAGCTCAAGACCAGCCTGGCCATCATGGTGAAACCCTATCTTTAAAAAAATAAAAAAAATAAAATAAAATATACCAATAAAAATTTCATATTACTGCCAATATTTCAGTTCAGAAAATTTTCATGCACCTACTCTGTGTTAGACCTACTAGGTGCTCTGATAGAAAGATCAACAAGGACGTATTCTCTGTCTTCAGGTATTTCACAATCACAAATCAAACAAAAATAAATCAGCAATTTAACATATTGTTTTACAAACAGCTTATACAGAATGCTCTGAGGATGCCTAGCACAGTGCCTGGTGCATAGAAGTTATATTTTATTTACAAATTTGACATTCAGCATGCAGAATAAATGTTTAATCATTAATATATATCAAGCAAAAATTTTGTAGTAGGAAGTATTTTAGGAACTAAAGATAACAAACAGAACAAAAGTACTTACCTCAGGGAACTTACATTCTAATGAGAGAAATAAGCAATTATAGATATGATAGATGATGGTAAGTGCAGGAGAGAGAAAGGTAAAGCAAGGTAAGAATGAGAGAGTGCTGCAGGTTGGGAAAGGTAATAATTATATAGAATAATCTCAGCAGACCTCTTTTCTGTCATATTTGTTAGCCAACTGGATTTAAACTCTGGTGTTTTTAAAATGTGATTATATAACAGGAAATGTAGTTAGATCTGTGACGATGAATTTATCACTTTCCATTTCAAATATGGCATTGAATTTTTAATTTCTAGTAATACTAAACTACCAGATGCTAATGATGATGCAAGAAAATACTTTTTTTGCTACTTCATTACAAAACTAAGCATGAGAGGCCAGGCACGGTGACTCACACCTATTATCCCAGCACTTTGGGAGGCCAAGGCAGGCTGGTCATTTGAGGTCAGGAGTTTGAGACCAGCCTGGCCAACATGGTGGAACCTCGTCTCTACTAAAAATACAAAAATTAGCTGGGCATGGTGGCGGGCGCCTGTAATCCCAGCTACTCCAAAGGCTGAGCAGAGGATTTCTTGAACCCGGGAGGCGGAGGTTGCAGTGAGCCGGTATCATATCACTGCACTCCAGTCCAGGTGACAGAGCAAGACTCTGTCTCAAAAAAAAAAAAAAAAAAGCATGAGTAAAGGACATTTAAAGCCATAACATAAAGCCTTTGTAAACTCCCAGAGTTGGGAGTTTATTCTTACCTCATGCATGAATTACTAAAATTGAACCTTATTGTAAGAATCATGATTTAAGAAGTGTCTTTTTAAATACTTCATTGCATACATTACAGTTTGTTACTCACTTAGAGTAACTGAATTAACACTCAGCATTACGGCTTACAACTAACATTCTTAGAATCGTGTTTAGCATGTGTCCACAAACACTTCACTACATGCATTACATCTATACACCAAAAGATCACTTTTCGCAGCCAGGCCTGCAACCCTCACTGTAATAATCATGGTTTAAAGAAATGCCTTTAAACACTTCATTACATACATTATAGTTTGTTACTCATTTATATTCACTAAATTTAACACTCTTAACAAGGCAGCTTACAACCAACATTCTTAGAATTATCCTTTACATATGTGTCTACAAGCATTTCACTACTGATATTACATCTATTCACTGTTACATCTATTACAAGAGTATTAAAGAATACTCTCTTCAGAGTAAGGCCTGTAATTCCACATTTTTTTTCTCTTTTTAAAAGAATTTTAAATTCTTAAACTTTTATTTTAGGTTTGCGGGTACATGGGAAGACTTGTTACATAGATAAACATATGTCATGGGAATTTGTTGTACATATTATTACATCACACAGGTATTAAGCTTCGTACCCAATATATAATCCACATTTTAACAACCATGGTTTAAGAAGTGTCTTTAAGAACTGCATTCCATTGTTGTGTGGCAGTTAATGCAGTTTCGTGTTGGTCTACATAGGAAGCAAAAGCTTGCTTGTTGCCCTAAGCCAATGCTCTTTTACATAGATGAAGAAAGAAAAATGAATGATAGCTTGGAAGATATGTTTGATCGGACAGCACATGAAGAATATGAATCCTGTTTGGCAGATAGTTTTTCCCAAGCAGCAGATGAAGAGGAGGAAATGTCTGCTACCACAAAGAAACCACACAGTAAGATTATTTTCTCTATAATTATGGCTTCTCAGTTGCAGAATTCAGTAAGTTATCAAGCTAATTAACAAAGGCTTGATGACATATCAACAATTAAAGTTTCATATTTCACATACAAATTTTTTTCCGTTTTTTAAAATTTTGAGATAATTTCACATTAATAAGAGTTCTAGAAAATTGTTTGGCATTCTCATGTACCTTTGACTCAACCTCTCCTTATGTTAACATGTTATATAGCTATAGAATATTTATTAGAACTAAGAAACTAATCTTAGTTTGGTATTATAAATCTCTTCCTAAATATATATAAAGTTGATAAAAAAGTTTTGAGAAACTTCTGTTAATTATTAAATTAATTGTAATAGCAGTAGAAAGAAAAAATTTTGTAGAACATTCAGATCCCGCCAGGCAGAGTGGTTCACACCTGTAATCCCAACACTTTAGGGGGCCAAGGCAGACGGATTGCTTGAGCTCAAGAGTTCAAGACCAGCCTGAGCAATATGACAAAACCTTATTTCTACAAAAATTAGCTCAGTGTGGCGACACATACCAGTGGGCCCAGCTACTTGTGGGGCTGGGGCGGGAGGATCACTTGAACACCCAGGAGGTTGTGGCTGCTTGAGCGAACCACCCACTGTACTCCAGCCTGGGCAACAGAGTGAAACCCTGTCTCAAAAAGTAAAAATTAAAAAATCATAAAAGATAGATTCAGATCTATTTTCTGTTGTGAATGCTTCATCTTACCAGACAAAATACCTAATGTAACCATGTGTATTAGTCTTAAAATCTCTTGCATTAGAAGCAGTAATTTTGTAATGTAGGATAGCAATCAGAAAAAGAATACTCTAACTGAAAAGCTAAGTGGTTAATTTGGATTGAAAATTGTAATTTTTGCTAACTCTGTTTTCATTATGATTAAATTGGTCTGAAATTTTAATCTGGTGCAAAGATTGTTTTATGCTGGTTTAAGTGAACATACCTTCTGCTGTGGCACAATCTTGATTATGCTCATGTTTCCATTTGGTTTTTAAAACAACAGCCCTTAACTCAAAAGTGAATGAGACCCAAACCAAAGATAGAGGACAGTATACTTTTCCTTGCTTAGTCCATGGCAAGAACTCCATTGAGTAAATATTGTAATAAAAATTTACAGCTGTTCAGTATACTTTTTCCCCCAAGAAGGACCTTTTGCAAATAGATTTCACTTCAAAGAAAAAGAATATTTTCTTGCGAAGATGTACTTATTAATTTTTGTTCCCTGTTTTAAGTTACATTTGACATTGACTATCCCAGAATTTCTTCTCAGTTAGCTTTTCTGACGGTGCTGCACTGTTCTTTTTATTTATCGCAAATTCTATTTCCTAGAATATCCCCAAGACTCTTTCTCCCTCGCAACTTGTTTTCCCTCACAGCTTTTATTAGCTCCACCTCTGAAAATAATTCCAAATGTGCATCTTTAGTCTTGCATTTCTGAGTACTGTGAGATACTTTTGTGTCTCTGCAGCTTAAATGTAATATGTCTAGGCCAATTTCCTTTACTTCCTGCCAAATAATCTTCAGACTTTTTAATTTTTCCTAGTCACCCAGGCATATAATTTAGGATTTATTGTATATTTATTTTCTCAACCCAGTTACTACCTTACATGTGCTTTCTCACATAAGCCTTAACTGTCTACCTGCTTAATGTTTAACTCTCTGCTTGCTTAATGCCTGTTTTCCTCACTGTAATATAAACCCCATGAAGACAAGAGACCTCGTCTCTCTTGTTATACATTGTATGTCCAGAACTTAGCACAATGCTCAGTAAATTTTTATTCTTCGAGTAAATGCTAGTAGTTGGTTCTTTGAGTCTAGACATCTTAGGAGTCAGGTCCCAAGTTCTGAGCTCAAGTTCTTAATCTTTGTCACCAATGTTCTGATAAAATCTTTAATCTGCTTATTCCCTAGTTATAACTTACCTTAAAGATGCATAATAAAAATCAACAGGATTGGTGGGAATGTAAATTAGTACAGCCATTATGGAAAATAGTATGAAGATTCCTCAAAGAAATATGGAGCTAGCATAGATCCAGCAGTCCCACTACTGGGTGTGTATCCAAAGGAAAGGAAATCAGTATGTCAAAGAGATACCTGCACTCATGTTTACTGCAGCACCATTCACAATAGCCAAGATATGAAATCAACCTAAGTGTCTATTTAGAGTTGAATAAAGAAAATGTGGCCATTAAAAAGAACAAAATTCTGTCATTTGTGCAAACATGGATGGGCTTGGAGAACATTATATTAAGTGAAATAAGCCAGGCACAGAAAGATAAATACCACATGTTCTTATTCGTATATGGAAGCTAAAAAAGTTGATCTCATAGAAGTAGAGAGTAGAATAGTGGTTACTATAGGTGGGGAAGGCGGGGATAGTCAAAGGTTGGTTAATGGATATAAAAATATAGCTAGCCAAGCAAGGTGGCAGGTACCCATAGTCCCAACTACTCAAGAGGCTGAGGCAGGAGGATAGCTATAGCCCTGGAGTTCTTGGCGTAGCGCTGTATTGGAGTTCTAGGGTATGGTCCATATTAAGTTTAGCATCAATACGGCAGCCTCTTAGAAGGAGGAGACCACTAAGTTGCTTAAGGAGGAATAAACTGGCCCAGTTTAGAAATGGAGCAGGTAAAAACGTTAATGATGATCAGTAGTGGTACAGTACCTATGAATTGCCCCTGCACTCTAGCCTGGGCAACATAGCAGACCCCATCTCTAAGAAAAATAAGAGGGCTGGGCCTGGTGGCTCACGCCTGTAATTCCAGCACTTTGGGAGGCCAAGATGGGCAGATCACGAGGTCAGGAGATTGAGACCATCCTGGCTAACATGGTGAAAACTCAGTCTCTACTAAAAATACAAAAAATTAACTGGACGTGATGGTGCATGCCCGTAGTCCCAGCTACTTGGAGGCTGAGGCAGGAGAATTGCTTGAACCTGAAGGCAGAGGTTGCAGTGAGCTGAGATCATGCCACTACACTCCAGCCTGGGTGGCAGAGCAAGACTCTGTCTTAAAAAAAAATAAAATAAGGAAACAAAAAGCTAAATAGAAGGACTAAGTTGTAGTGTTCTATAGCACTATATGGTTACTATAATTAACAACAACTTACTGTATGTTTTCAAATAGCTAAAAGCACAGATTTTGAATGTTCCCAACACAAAGAAATGACAAATGTTTGAGGTGACAGATATGCTAATTACCGTAATTTGATCATTACACATTGTGTACATATATCAGGATATCATGCTTCATAAAGATGTATAATTACATGTAAATTTAAAATAATACAAGCAAAAAATTCTTAATCAATAGAACTAAAATATATATATAAATTTTTTTTGAGACGGAGTTTTGCTTTTCTTGCCAGGCTGGAGTGCAATGGCTCATCTTTGTTCACTGCAACCTCTGCCTCCTGCGTTCAAGTGATTCTCCTGCCCCAGCCTCCCGTGTAGCTGGGATTATAGGCATGTGCCACCGTGCCTGGCTAATTTTGTATTTTAGCAGAGACAGGGTTTCACTATGTTTGCCAGGTGATCTCGAGCTCCTGACATCAGGTGATCCACCCACCTCAGCCTCCCAAAGTGCTGAGATGACAGGTGTGAGCCACCACGCCCGGCCAAAATTAATATTGAAAGCTGCTTTTGTTGTTGTTTCTTGTCAAATGATAATAACGGGCATCTGAGTATTTCTTTTAAACTAAAATATTTTCTGAGATAATGACTTTTAGCTGTGGAGTAATTTTGAGATAAATGAGACAATCAGCACCCTCCTTATTATGCATATGCAAAAGAATGGAAAAAGTAGTTATAGAAAATTTAAATGAGTTGCTCAGAGGCCTAGAGCATGAAACCCAATAAAAATGGAAGTTTGAAATGTCATTTTCTTCCAAGCTAGCTAACTATTTCCCATTAAGTTCTACATTTAGTTTGTAATGTGCATGCTTTGTTTATAGCTCATGGTGATAAACAAGACAAAGTCAAGCAGAAAGCATTTGTGGAGCCATATTTTAAAGATGATAAAAGGTAAGTTGGTTTTGATTTACACCAGCAATGTGACTGGAAGGACAGTAGAGCTGTCGTTTATTTCTCTCTCTCCTTTTTTTTTAAGACAGAGTCTCACTCTGTCTCCCCGGCTAGAGTGCAATAGCTTAATCTCAGCTCACTGCAACCTCTGATTCCTGGACTCAAGCAATACTCCCACCTCAGCCTCCCTAGTAGCTGGGACTACAGGCACATACTACCACACCCGGCTAATTTTTTAAATTTTTTGTAGAGACAGGGCTTCACCACGTTGCCCAGTCTGATCTTGAACTCCTGGGCTCAAGTCATCCATCTGCCTCAGCCTCCCAAAGTGCTGGGATTACAGCCATGAGCCACCACGCCAGGTCAATAGAGCTGTCTTTGTCAGAGTATCTCTAAACTGATAAATTGCTACTTTGGTTAAATTAAAATTATTTACTTTATGGTCATAAAAAAGAGACTCAAGCATAAAAACGACAAATTTTACAAAGAAGAAAATTTTTACCACCATCACCTTTTTCTTGTCAGTGGTAATAGTGATTTTCTCTGTGTGCGTGTGTGTATTTTTTTTCTTTTTTAAGACGGAGTTTTGCTCTGTCGCCCAGACTGGAGTACAGTGGCACGATCTCAGCTCACTGCAACCTCTGTCTCCTGGGTTGAAGTGATTCTCCCACCTCAACCTCCCAAGGTAGCTGAGATTACAGGTGTCCACCACCAGGCCAGGATAATTTTTGTATTTCTGTTAGCAACGGGGTTTCACTGTGTTGGCCAGGCTGGTCTCAAACTCCTGACCTCAAGTGACCCACCCGCCCCAGCCTCCCAAAGTGCTGGCATTACAAGCATGAGCCACCACACCCAGTCTCTCTGCTTTTTTTTTTTTTTAAATTGTCTTTTTATTCTATCTTATTTTCAACTTGGGTTATTTATTAAATTGTATAAGTTTTATGTAGTATAAGACTTTAGGTAAAGACTTAGGTTTATTATGCTTCAGAATTATTTTATAAGGATTTCTGAATCTTCAAAAAACAAAACAAAAAACCCTTAAGCATTTTTTGTTGTTGTTGTTGATTTTGAGACAGAGTTTTGCCCCTGTTGCCCAGGCTGGAGTGCAATGACGCAATCTCAGCTCACTGCAACCTCCGGCCTCCTGGGTTCAAGTGATTCTCCTGCCTCAGCCTCCCGAGTAGCTGGGCTGGACTACAGGCACCTGTCACCACGCCCGGCTAATTTTTTTGTATCTTTAGTAGATACAGGGTTTCACCATGTTGGTCCAGCTGGTCTCAAACTCATGACCTCGGGTGATCCACCCACCTGGGCTTCCAAAGTGCTGGGATTACAAGCGTGAGCCACCACACCTGGCCCTAAGCATCTTGATATAACCATAATGCGACTTTCTGCCTTTTCTGCAAAGATTGCAAATTCTGTTACTTATAGTCACCTACTATTTGTTCTTAAAACAAATTGAAGACATAGTAATTCATTCAAAAAAATTGGTTTTCTCTTGAAGTTATGATGTTGGTAAATTGAGTTACTCAATAAGTAAAGTTACTCCTTTTATTTTTATTTCTGTTGAGAATTTTAGAAATCTAACAGGCCAAGATATTTTTTTTTTCATTCCTGTGAGATGCTGAAAGAGCTGTCATTTTGTTAATGCTTAATTCTTTTTCTTTAGTTACCAGTTTTCCAAACAAATGGTACTCTAGCATCCTAAATGTGACTAGGTTGTTTTTTGTTCAGATGTCATTATATACTAATGAATTTAAGTATATTTGATATGTTGTAATCCATTGCAGTCATTATCTTTAGAGATATTCAAATTGTCCCATCTTTGCCTAAAGGAAGCTTCTTTGAATGGCCACCCTAGTCATGTTTCATAGTTTTCTTGCTTGTGGTATCTGGACTCTGCCATTTTTCCTAGTTCTTTTTAGTGAGAAATGGTATTTAGGCCACAGTCTGGCTGCTAGGGTTTTGCATTAGTCATTGTTTCTAGGCCTTTTAGGTGGACAGAATTAGGAAGAAGGTTTTTTGTATCATTTTGATTTTTTAAGGTAGACTATACTCCATACTGATGGCTCTAACTGAAATTCAGGACCACAGGATATTTATGTAACCTCTTCTATCTTATGTCTGTATTTACTTTCCCACCTACCAAAAATCCCCCTTTTCAGTGCCACCAACGTAATTCTTTATTTTATTCCACAATACACATAAAGCAGTTTCAAAATAATACCACCAATAATATAATAAAATTTTTTGTATGCTCTTTTGTCCTTAACATGCATCCTTTTAGAAATGTACAGTCAAATCACTGTGTTTAAAGGCATTTGGAATAATTATTTTCTACGTAGTTAGGCCACCAATTCAGTACACAAGTTTATTTTAATTTGTTTTTGATTTTTTAGGACTTGGGTTTTCTTTTCATATTTAATTATTTTAAAAGCATATAAAACATAATGTATTATATATATAATGCATATAATGGACAGGAAGTATGATATTGTACCAGACTATAATACAAGTGTATTCAGATAAATCTCATTTCTATCCTTGGCCTCTGTATCTTATTAGTTCCCTATCCTTGTAGGTAATCATTTGTTTAAAATTTATTATTTTTCTTCCATCCTAAAAAATAGAAGCAAATACATGTATATAGTCATGCTCTCTATGACTCATATAGAATATTATATATTCTTCACTTCTTTATTTAACTATAGGTCCTGGAAATCACTCAAGCTGTATATAGTGATATTCCTTGTTTCTTTTTAGCTCCATAGTACTTTATTATGTGACTCTACCATAGTTTATTTCCTAGCAATGGACACTTGTGTTGTTGACAGTTATGCCTAGTGCACACAATGCTGCAGTGAATAACCTTGCACGTTCTCTTTTCATATTTTTGCCTGGAAATCATTGGGATAGATTCCGAGAAGTAGGACTGCAGGGTAAGAACTGTGATTTTCTAGGTGGCTTATGCCTGTATTCCCAGCACTTTGGGAGGCTTTGGCAGAAGGATCGCTTGAGCCCAGGAGTTTGAGACCAGCCTGGGCAACATAGTGAGACCCCATCTCTATAAAAAATTAAAAATTAGCTAGATGTGATGGTGTGTGCCTATAGTCCCAGCTACTCAGGAAGCTTAGGTTGGAAGGATTGCTTGAGCCCAGGAAGCCAAGGCTGCCGTGAGCTATGATCACACCACTGCACTCCATTCTGGACAACAGAGTGAGACACTGTCTCGAAAAAAAAAAAAAAAACTGTCATTTTAAATGTTTCATATTAGAGGTTCACTAGTTTTTTAGAAAATATATGAGTAGTTGTATTTATTCTGAAGCAGTTAGGTTGCTGGAGAATAAGAGGTGGATAGAGAGGCTAAAATTCTCAGTTACACTGTTGCTTTCCCCACTGAGAATACGAATACTGCAAAGCCTGGGAAGATGGATTGTGTAGTATCAGGGACAAGAAGCTTGTTTAAGTGATGCTTTGAGGTCTACTACAGATACCATTCCCTGCTTCATTATAAGACACTAAGAAGTGGAGTAGATAATATTCAGAGGAAAGGATATGGCCAAAATGCTATCTGCATAATCTTAGGATTCCATAAGCTCTTTGAAAGAAAATATAGTTGTGGCAATATTTTTTGTGTGTACTTTCTTGGTTTGCCTTTTTAAATTCACAGATCACACCAGAGTTGAGGGTTCTTGAGTTGAAACGAAAAAGTACCTATAACATAATAGAGTGACTAAAACTTCTCTTTTTGAGGGAAAGCGTTTGCCAGCTAGAGGGGCATGTATGTGATCTTTTCTTTGCACTTCCTTTTAAGGCATGCTTTCTTTTTCACTCTGCTTTACTGGGCTTTGCAGATACTGTGTTTTTTACAAATTGAAGGTCTGTGGCAACCTTGCTTTGAACAAATCTGTCAGCAGCATTTTTCCAATAGCATGTGCTTACTTCGTGTTTCTTTGTCACATTTTGGTAATTCTCACAATATTTCAAACTTCTTCATTATTATTATATCTGTTACAGTGTTCTGTGATCAGTGATCTTTGATGCTATTATTATAATTGTTTTGGGGCACCATGAACCATGCCGATAAAAGACAGCAAACTCAATCTATGAATATCCTGTGTGTTCTGGCTGCTCCATCATCCAACCATTTTCCCATCTCTCCTCCTCTCTTTGGGCCTCCCTATTTCCTGAGACACAACAACAGCGAAATTAGGCCAATTAAAGAACCCTGCAATGGGGCGCCAGGCACAATGGCTCATGCCTGTAATCCCAGAACTTTGGGAGCCACAGTGAGCGGATTGAGACCAGCCTGGACAACATGGAAAAGTCTCTACAAAAAATACAAAAAAATTAGCTGAGTGTGGTGGCACACACCTGTAGTTCCAGCTATTATACTGGGGAGGCTGAAGTAGGAGGATTGCTTGAGCCCAGGAGGTAGAGACTACAGTGAGCTGTGATTGCACCTCTGTGCTCCAACCTGGGAGACAAAGTGAGATTCTGTCTCAAAAAAAAAACTATGCTGGCCTCTAAGTATACAAGTGTAAGGAAGAGTTGCACATCACTTACTTTTAAATCAAATGCTAGAAATAATTAAGCTTAATGAGGAAGACATTTCAAAAGCCAAGATAAGTTAAAAGCTAGGCCTTTTACCCCAGTCAGCCAAGTTGTGATTGCAAAGGAAAGTTCTTTTTTTTTTTTTTTTTTTTTTGGATTTAAAAATAATTTTTTTTGATACCAAAACCTTTTTTTTTTTTTTTTTTTTTTTTTGAGATGGAGTTTCGCTCTTGTTACCCAGGCTGGAGTGCAATGGCGCGATCTCGGCTCACTGCAACCTCTGCCTCCCGGGTTCAGGCAATTCTCCTGCCCCAGCCTCCTGAGTCGCTGGGCAAAGGAAAGTTCTTCAAGAAAATCACAAGTGCTACTCCAGTGAAAACATCAATGATAAGAAAGTGAAACAGACTGGCCAGGCGCGGTGACTTACACCTGTAATCCCGCACTTTGGGAAGCTGAGACAGGCGGAAGATCACGAGGTTAGGAGTTCAAGATCAGCCTGGCCAACATGGTGAAACCCCATCTCTACTAACAGTAACACAAATTAGCTAGGCATGGTGGCGGGCACCTATATTCCCAGCTACTCGGGAGGGTGAGGCAAAAGAATTGCTTGAACCTGGGAGGCGGAGGTTGCAGTGAGCCAAAGTCTCGCCATTGCACTCTAGCCTGGGCAAGGATAGCAAGACTCCATCTCAAAAAAAAAAAAAAAAAAAAAAAAAAAAAAGAAAAGAAAAGAAAAAGAAGGGGAAGGAGGGAGGAAATGAAAGAGAAACAGGGAGGAAATTTCAGTGGTCTAGATTGAAGATCAAACCAGCCACCGTGTTCGTTTAAGCCAATGCCTAATCCATAGCAAGGCTCTAACTCTCTTTAGTGTGAGGAAGCTGTAGAAGAAAAGTTTGAAACTAGCAGAGGTTGGTTCATGAGGTTTAAGGAAAGAAACCATATCCATAACATAAAAGTGCAAAGCAAACAGCAAGTACTGGTGTAGAAGCTGTAGCAGCAAATTATCAAGAATATTTGGCTGAGATCAATGATGAAGGTGGCTGAACTAAACAACAGATTTTCAATGTAGATGAAACAGCCTTCTATTGGAAGAAGATGCCATCTATGACTGATAGCTAGAAGGGAGAAACCAGTGCCTGGCTTCAGGACTTCAAAGGACAGGTTGACTTGTTTGGGTTAATATAGCTGGTGACTTTAAGTTGAAGCCAATGTTCATTTACCATTCTGAAAATCCTAGGACCCTGAAGAATTATGCTAAATCTACCATGCCTGTGCTTTAGAAATAGAGTAACAAAGCCTGGATGATAGCACATCTGTTTATGGCATGGTTTACTAAATATTTTAAGCCTGTTGATCAGGAAATTCAAAATACTGTAATCATCCAACAGTTGTTTTTTCTCTTTCTTTTCCCACCATACAAATAGAGCTGATTAACCGAGACAGTGAGATTATAGTAGAGAAAGAATGTAATAATTGCAGAGCTAGTCAAGTGGGAGGATTAGAGTTGTTATTATTTAAATCAACTTCCCCCCAAAATTGGAAGCTATGGTTTTTTAAGGGTAGTTTGGCAGGGAGGGAGCTGGGAACCGGGGAATGGAGATTGGTTTGGTTAGGGATGAAATTATAGGGGGATCAAAGCTGTCTTTTTGTACTGAGTCAGATTTTGGGTGGGATCACAAGACCAATTGAACCGGTTTTTTGGTATGGGCAACCAGCGCAGGTGAGCCCAGCTGGTCTGTCAAAATATAGGATCTGAAAAATACCTCACACCCTAATGTTTTATAATAGTGACGTCATTTGTAGGAGCAATTGAGGAGGTTAGAAATCCCATGACCTCTGTCTACATGACTCCACTCCTGAGCCATAATTTTAACCTCTTGACTGATTTGTTAGTTTTACATAGGTGGTTTAAGTCCCTGAGCAAGAAGGAGGAGTTGGCTTTGGGAAGGGGCTCATAACATCTTTGTTTTAAAACAACCTCGTGGCTAATTTTGTTAGTTTTACAAAGGTGGTTTCAGTCCCTGAGCAAGGACAGGGCTAATTTCCAGAAGGGGCTGTTAGCATTTTCGTCTTAAAGTTAAACTAAATTTTTCTCATAGTTAACTTGGCCTATGCCCAAAAATAAAGGCAGCTTAAAGGTTAAAAGCAAGATAAAGTCAGCTAGGTCAGATTTTTCCCACTGTCGTAATTTTTGCAAAGGTGATTTCAATACTACTATTCATTGACAAAGAACATTGTCACCCAAGAGCTCTGACCCAGATACACAAGGAGATGAATTTTTTTTAAATTTTTGTTTGTTTGTTTATTTTTGAGGCAGTCTCACTCTGACCCCCAGGCTGGAGTACAGTGGTGCTATCTTGGCCCATTGCAGCCTCTGCCTTACAGGTTCAAGTGATTCTCGTGCCTCAGCCTCCCAAGTAGCTGGGATTACAGGTGTGTGCCACCACACCTGGCTAATTTTTTTTGTATTTTTAATAGAGACGGGATTTTACCATGTTGGCCAGGGTGGATGAATGTTGTTTTCATGCCTGCTAACAATGCAGCGTCATTATGCAGACTGGATCAAGTAGTAGTTTGACTTTCAAGTTCTATTACTTAAGAAATGTCGTAAGGCTATAGCTGCCATTGATGGTGATTCCTGTGATAGGCAAAGTAAACTGAAAACCTCTGGAAAGGATTTACTATTACAGATGACATTAAAGACGTTTGTGAGGCCAGGACTTCAAGACCAACCTGGGCAACATAGTAAGACTTTGTATCTACTAAAAAGCAAACTTTAGCTGGGCCTTGTGGCTTGGACCTGTAGTCCAGGCTAACTCAGGAGGCTGAAGCAGGAGGATCGCTTGAGCCCAGGAGTTCAAGGCTACAGTAAGCTATGCTCATGCCACTTCACAAAGCAAGAACCTGTCTTAAAACTAAATAAAGAAATAATAATAAATAAAATAAAATTTTGTGCTTCCTGATTGCTCTTTATTCCCAAAGTACTCCATAGCATATTAAACCATACCTAGTGGCTTTAGTTTCCGTGATTCACAGTAGGATCTTAACTCACTTAAAGACAATCACAAATGATAATTACGCATAATATTTTTAAGAACTCATGGTAGGTGGAGGCAGCATAAGGTAATCTGTCTATCTTCCTTGCTTGCTTGCTTGCTTGCTTTTGGAGGGGGAACAGGATCTCACTTTGTCACCTAGGCTAGAGTGCAATGGTACAATCATTGTTCACTGCAGCCTCAAACTCCTGGGCTCAGGTAGTCTTCCAACCTCAGCCTCCTGAGTACCTGGGACTGTAGGTGGTGCCACCACATGCAGCTAATTTTTTATTTTTATTTTTTGTAGAGACAGGGGTCTTGCTATGTTGCCCAGGCTGGTCTCAAACCCTGGTCTTGGTCTCAAAAAATCCTTTTGCCTCAGTCTCCCTAAGTGCTGGGATTATAGGCATGAGCCACCACACCTGGCCAGTAATGTTTCTCGTAAGCAAAATGGCAAGTGGCATACAAACAGGTGACTCTTCTCTGGGAAGAAGTTAGTCCTGAAATCTGGGTTCTTAGTACTGGAAACAGGCAGTTTTTTGTTTGTTTGTTTGTTTTTTAATGTTAATACAGTGCCAGTTTATGAGTTTCATAATACAATGTTCATTTTTAAATAGGTTATTATATTTTATCTCCTAACCTAATTATTATTTTCAGCCAGTGAAAGAAGGAAGTAATAGTAACTGCCATTCAGGATAATCCCACTTGTTTATTTTTGCTTTTATTGTCTGCTATTTTGAGGTCTTATTCATAGTCTTTTCCCAGACCAATGTCCTGAAACATTTCCCCTGTGTTTTTTTTCTAGTTTTATAGTTTTGGTCTTACATTTAGGTCTTTGACTCATTTTGAGTTTATTTTTATATTGGGTGAGAAATAGGAGCCTATTTTCATTGTTCTGCAAGTGGATATCCTGTTTTACCAGCACCGTTTATTAAAGAGGCTATCCTTTCCCCAATGAATGTTCTTGGCTCCTATGTAAAAAATCAGTTGACTAGCCAGGTGCAGTGGCTTACGCCTGTAATCCCAACACTTTGGGAGGCCAAGGCAGGCGGATCACCAGAGGTCAGGAGCTCAAGACCAGCCTGACCTACATGGAGAAACCCTGTCTCTACTAAAAATACAAAATTAGCCGGGAGTGGTGACGCACGGCTGTAATCCCAGCTACTCAGGAGACTGAGGCAGGAGAATCGCTTGAACTCTTTGCTCACTGCAGAGGTTGTAGCGAGCAGAGGCGGCACCATGGCACTCCAGCCTGAGCAACAAAAGCAAAACTCTGTCTCAAAAACTAAAATATAATCGGCTAGGCATCGTGGCGTGTGCCTGTAATCTCAGCACTTTGGGAGGCGGAGACAGGTGGATCACGAGATCGGGAATTCGAGACCAGCCTGGCCAACATAGCGAAACCCCATCTCTACTAAAAATACAAACATTAGCCAGGTGTGGTGGTGTGTGCCTGTAATCCCAGCTACTCCAGGAGGCTGAGATAGGAGAATCACTTGAACCTGGGAGGCGGAGGTTGCAGTGAGCCGAGATAGCACAACTGCACTCTAGCCTGGGCAACGGTGCAAGACTCCGTCTCAAAAAAAAAAAAAAAAAAAAAATCAGTTGACTATAGACGCATTAATTAATTTCTGATACTCTGTTCCATTGCTCTATATATCTGTTTTTATGCCAGTACCATGCTGTTTTGGTAACTATAGCTTTGTACAGTTTGAAGTCTGATAATATTTTGCCACCAGCTTGCTGCTGCTTTTTTTTTAAATTTGAGACAGAGTCTCACTCTTTTGTTCTGGCTAGAGTGCAGTGGCACAGTCTTGGCTCATTGCAAACCTTTGCCTTCCAGGTTCAAGCAATTTTGAGGCCTCAGCCTCCTGAGTAGCTGAGATTTACAGGCCTGTGCTACCACACCTGGCTATTTTTTGTGTTTTTAGTAGAGACAGGGTTTTGCCATGTTGTCCAGGCTGGTCTCAAACTCTTAACCTCAAGTGAGCCACTGTGCCCGTCCAGCTTTGTTCTCTTTGCTCAGGATTACTTTGGCTGTTGCTATGTCTTTAATGGTTTCATACTAATTTTAGGATTTTTTTTACATTTCTGTGAAAGGCTGGGCGTGGTGGCTCATGCTTGTAATACTAGCACTTTGGGAGGCTGAGGTGGGCAAATCACCTGAGGTCAGGAGTTCAGTACCAGCCTGACCAACATGGTGAAACCCTGTCTGTACCAAAAATACAAAAATTAGCCAGGTGTGGTGGCACAGACCTGTAATCCTAGCTACTCCAAAGGCTGAGACACAAGAATCGCTTGAACCCGGGAGGCAGAGGTTGCAGTGAGCCAAGATCGTGCCATTGTACTCCAGCCTGTCTCTAAATAAATAGATATTCCTGTGAAGAACATTATTGGTATTTTGATGGGGATTACCCTGAATTTGTAGATCACTTTGGATAGTAAATAGTTTTATTTTTTAGTTAGAAAAAAATACCCATAAAAATACTTGGTGTATAGTAAGCACTTAATAAGTATTTGTTGAAGCAGTAGTTTCCTAACATACTGAATAAGCATTTCAAATAAAATGAATGAATGTTTTGGGAATTATTTCTACTCTGAACTCTAAGCTTTGTAATTTAATTCATTTTTCCCCCAGAGAGACTAGCTTGCAAAATTTTCCTCATATTGAGGTGGTTCGGAAAAAAGAGGAGAGAAGAAAACTGCTTGGACACACATGTAAGGAATGTGAAATTGTAAGTATTAATGTGTTACTAATTTTAAGTATGGCTTTATAGATAATAAATGCATGACTTTAAAATCACATATACAAACCATACTTGTTTTAGAAACCTCTTATTTGAGCCAGGCATAACAGAAGGAATAAAAAATATCTGGGTCAGGTGCAGTGGCTCATGTCTGTAATCCCAGCACTTTGGGAAGCTGAGGAGGTCAGGTCACTTGAGGCTAGAAGTTCAAGACCAGCCTGGCCAACATGTGAAACCCTGTCTCTACTAAAAATACAAAAATTACCTGGGTATGGTGGCTTACACCTGTAATTCCAGCTACTCAGGAGACTGAGGCATGAGAATCACTTAAATCTAGGAGGCAGAGGTTGCAGTGAGCTGAGATTTTGACACTGCACTTCAGCCTGGGTGACAAAGCGAAACTGTCTTTAAAAAAAAAAAAAAAAGTATTCTGACTGTGACCTGAAACATATAAACAGATGAAAAGCCCTTAGTTTCTCTTAGATTACGTGAGTCTGGGGCATAAGCCCTAGTTCTTATGACCAGCTTAAGACATTCATGCCATTTTTCTTTTCTGTATTTGCATTAGTTGTTCCCTCTTGTGTTATGTTACAGCAAAGGCTCCTATACATACACTATTTGTAGAAACCTTTGATATTTTAGTAGGAAACTTTACTGTAACATTTATGATTTTCACCAGCACTCTCAGGAAATGAAGTATACTCAAATTTTTTTTTAAATAATTGGTACCACTATAAGGTTTTTTTTTTTTTTTTTTTTTTTTGGAGACAGAATCTCACTCTGTTGCCCAGGCTGGAGTACAGTGGTGTGATCTCGGCTCGCTGCAGACTCTGTCTCCTGGATTCAAGCAATTCTCCTGCCTCAGCCTTCTGAATAGTTGGGATTACAGGCGCCCACCACCACATATGACTAATTTTTGTGTTTTTAGCAGAGACAGGGTTTCACTATTTGGCCAGGCTGGTCTTGAACTCCTGACGTCAAGTGGAGTTCTACCCACCTAGGCCTCTCAAAGTGCTGGAATTACAGGCACGAGCCACTGCTTCCAGCCAAGTTCTTTTTTTTTTTTTTGAGACTGAGTTTCACTCTTGTTGCCCAGGCTGGAGTGCAGTGGCGCAATCTCAGCTCACCACAATCTCCGCTGCCTGGGTTCAAGTGATTCTCCTGCCTCAGCCTCCCAAGTAGCTGGGATTGTAGGCATGCACCACCATGCCCGGCTATTTTTATATTCAATAGAGATGGATTTTCTCCATGTTGGTCACTCTGGTCTTGAACTCCCAACCTCAGGTGATCTGCCTGCCTTGGCCTCCCGAAGTGCTGAGATTATAAGGGCATGAGCCACTGCGCCAAACATTTTTCTTCCTAAACAAGATGTAATGAATAAACACTTAAACGCTTTCATTTTTCTTTTTATACATTGGATGTTGAAGTAGATGGTACAGACCTCCCTTTGTATCTTTGGGGAACTGGCTTCTGGACCTACTGTGGATACCAAAATTCACGGATGTGCAAGTCCCTGATACAAGATGACATGGTGTTTGCCTATAACCTATGCACATTCTTTCATATACTTTAAATTACCTCTAGATTACTTCTAATCCCTATTACAATGTAAATGCTATGTAAATAGTTGTTATATTGTGTTGTTTAGGGAATGACAAGAAAAATAGTCTATACATGTTCAATACAGATACAGGTTTTTTTCTGAATATTTTTGATCCACATCTGGTTATATCCATGAATGCAGAACCCAAGAATATGAAGGGCCAACTGCATTGATTGTCCTTTTACTAAATAGTCCCAGGCAGGTTCTGTTTCATCCTGGAATATGCTGTTTTTATTTCTTCCCTTGTTGTCCATTAGCTCTCAGATACCTGCCTTCAGCAATTTACTTCCCATTTTAAAATTCCTTTTTAACATATGGGCTAGAAAACTTGATAACCACGCACATTAAAATTGTATGTGACAGTATGACTAGATTGTAATGCAGGTAAGCATTGGCTGAAAATGTGCTCTTATATACTAACAATGGGAATATAAGTTGGGATCACCATTTTTAAAAGCAGTTTGCCAATACAAGCAAAAGCCTATAATGTGAGTTTGTGAGTTTTCATTACACAAATTGAATATATCATGATTTCTTAAGAATATGGTCTACATTGAATAAATCTCAAGTTTTTAGTTATAGCCATAACTCCATGATCTAGAACTAATCCTACTAGTTAGAAAAAAGCTCTTCTTCTAGAAACACTGTTAAGTTGAATTTATTCTCAATAATCACTTCCCATGCTGTCTGTTACCCAATCCCTGAAAACCATTATTGTATACATTGTAGTTTTACTAGTTATTTAAGATAGGAGGGTGAATCTGCTCTGTTACTCCATCATGACCAGAAGTAGGAGTGCCAGTCCCATGTACTTAAATACTATATGCTTTGCAGTTCTTAAATTTATCCCATTGCCTGTTCTACAAGTGGAGTGTGCAATACTCAAGTGGATGTGCGATAGTGATCGCAGATTTCACATATCCAAAAACAAACATATAATATCTGCCCTCAATGCCAAACCTCACCACTGAGTCTCCTATAAGTCCTGAGAGCTTGTCGTTTATTCACTACTTTTTTCTTTCACATCTCAACAACTTATGTATCAACAAATCCCATTGATGCTTCCTTCAAAATATATCACGTTTCCATCCACTTACTATCACCACCACTAATGCCCTGGACCAAAGCAACATTTTATCTTGTCTAGGCTATTGTAATAGCTTCTAAGTGCTCCGCTGGTCATTTTTTTTTTTTAACTCTAAAACTTTATTTTTTAGAGCAGTTATAGGTTCACAGCAAAGTTTTACAGAAAGTACAGAGAGTTTCCATGTACCTGTCCCCATTCTCTTTTGCTTTTCATTCTTGTCTCTTTGCAATATACGTTCAGCTCAGCAGTGAATGGTCTTTTTTTCCCTAATAATCTTTTTAGAATAAAAGTGGAATCATGTCATTCCCAGAATCTTTCAATGTCCTCCTATCCCACTAAGAAAAAGAATCCAAAGTCCTCGTCAGGACAACAAACTCTGATTTCCTGTTTCCGCACTTCCTCTCTGATTTCCTCTTCTACCACTCACCCACTTGCTTGCTGTGTTACAACAGCTGCACTGACTGACTACTGTTTCTCAAGTATGTTTTCATTCAGCGGAAGTGTTTCTTTTCCAGTAAGCCCTGATTCTCTAAGGTCATCTCATCTCATCCCAAAGCTCAGACTAAGGTAACAAAGGCTTATACTTAGGGCAGTGAGAACGAAGAAAAAGATGCCTGAATAAAGTTGTTTCAACAAGCTTCTTTAAAGCCTTTAATCTACGTAAAATAGAAATGTATTAAAAGCTTTTACTTCAAATTTAAATTCTAGTTTTAAGTTTATCACTTTCAATAGGTGATATCTTTGGCAAATTACCACTTTCATTTTCAGTTTCTCAAGTGTAAAATGAAGGAATTGGTTGGATTAAATATGTGATTCTGGGTGGCTCATGCCTATAACCCCAGCACTTTGGGAGGCCAAGACAGGTGGGATCACTTGAGGTCAGGAGTTCGAGACCAGCCTGGCCAACATACAGTGAATCCCCATCTCTGCTAAAAATACAAAATTAGCTGGGCATGGTGGCGCACACCAGCTACTCAGCAAGCTGAGGCAGGAGAATCGATTGAACACGGGAGGCAGAGGTTGCAGCAAGCCAAGATTGTGCCACTGCACCCCAGCCTGGGTGATAGAGCAAGACTCCATCTCTCAAAAAAAAATTTGATTCTGTCATCTATGTTCTATTAAACCTTAAACTACTACTTTGTTTTCGTTAGGTCTGGGCCTTGAAAAGCTGTACAATTTTTACATGCAATTTTATCCTTGTGTGCGTGAAGTTCAAGTTCTTTGTTTTCACAGTTGTGAAAAAATACTGCGCTTTTGATCCTAACTGAAACCTTAAAGAGAGAAGTCATGGAGCCTACTATATTCAGATCTAAATTATTTTTTAAAACTGTAGAGATAGGAAAATTACTTTGAAATACACATTACGTTCAAATAACAATTAAGAAACATACAGACCTCTGAATTTTTGTTACTGGTCTAATAAGGATAAAGAGTTTGTACCAGTGTATAAATCAGCTGTATCACTAAGCACTGTCAAGTTCAGCTGGCTTTTTTTCATCATTGTAAGACTTTATTGATGAACGAAGCATTTTATTGGTTTACATTGTGATACAAGCTCCTTTTCTCGTCAGTGAAGCAGACACTTCACAGACCAACATCAGCACTGATTACTATTAGTAAGTAATTAATACTGTCTGTAAGAATTAATTACTAGGCCAGGCACAGTGGCTCACACCTGTAATCCCAGCATGTTGGGAGGCTCAGGCAGGCAGATCACGAGGCCAGGAGTTCAAGACCAATCTGGCCAACATAGTGAAACCCTCTCTACTAAAAATACAAAAAAATTAGCTGGGTGTGGTGGTGTGCACCTGTAATCCCAGCTACTTGGGAGGCTGAGGCAGGAGAATCGCGTGAAACCAGGGTGTAGAGGTTACAGTGAGCCAAGATCATGCCATTGCACTCCAGCCCAGATAACAGTGTGAGGACTCCATCTCAAGAATTAATTACTAGTAGTATCATCAGTGAGTATTAAGTTTCCTTAGAATGCCGAATATCTTAGTAAATGGCTTTTGTTAGCTTCTCGTTTATAATCAGTAAGCATAACACTACACTTACTATTCTTCAATGAAAAAGCTTACCAGTTTTTATTATTAGTATTATGCAGATATGTCAGCAGAAGAAAGAGAAAAGAAGTTGGCTTCCTGCTCAAGACACCGATTCCGCTACATTCCACCCAACACACCAGAGAATTTTTGGGAAGTTGGTTTTCCTTCCACTCAGACTTGTATGGAAAGAGGTGAGAATATAGATTGTAACATTTTTATAATTAATTTTTTTAAATACGTGGCTGGACGTGGTGGCTCACGCCTGTAATCCCAGCACTTTGGGAGACTGAAATGGGTGGATCACCTGAAGTCAGGAGTTTAAGACCAGCCTGGCCAACATGGTGAAGCCCTGTCTCTACTAAAAATACAAAAAATTAGCCAGGCATGGTGGCACATGCCTGTAGTCCCAGCTACTCGGGAGGCTGAGGCAAGAGAATTGCTTGAACCCAGGAAACGGGGGTTGCAATGAGCCGACATTGTGTCATTGTACTCCAGCCTGGGTGACAGAGCAAGACTCCATCTCAAAAATAAAATAAGATAATAAAATTAAATACTGTATATTCCCAAGTCTGAACATGTACCTTTTTTCTATGGTTCCCTTTACCTTCTGCTGCAAATTGGGTGGTAGTTTTGTGACATAAAAACATTCCTAAAGATAAAAGGACTCTTCAGTAATTTAGTTGGAATTAGAGATTGTTTATATCACTTTAATGTGATTGTGTGTATATTATTCTGGTTTACCATTCAAATTTTAAAAAGCAATTTCTCTTTTATTCTATCATCAAAAAAATTTTTGTTTTTTGGATAGGGCCTCATTCTGTCACCCAGGCTCGAGTATAGTGGCTCACTGAAGGCTCAGACTTAAGGGCTCAAACTATCCTCCTACCTCAGCCTTCCAAATAGCTAGGACTATAGGCATATGCCACCACACCCAGCACTTTTTTTTTTTTTTTTTTCCTAGAGACAGGGTTTCACTATGTTGCTCAGGCTGTTCTTGAACTCCTGGCCTCAAGTGGCCCCCCCTGCCCTGACCTCCCAAAACGCTGGGATTACAGCCATGAGGCACTGCACCCGGCTAAAATGACTTTAAATAAAATAAATAATCTTACAAAAACTAAACTCACAGCAAAGTAATGTTTAAAAAGACAGCATCTTTTTAAATCTACTACTATGAATTTTGGATTTTAAAACCTCACTTACCCAGAGTGCTGGATGTTTATAAATGGTATCTGAATTTTAAAAATGTTTATTTGTAAGGTTGTTGACACCCAACTAGCTTGTTTAGATATGACACTTATATTTAATATAATTTGAGAACATATTCAGCTTTTAGGCTGTTAATAAAAGGTCATGAGTAGTAATTTTTGTTCTATCTAACCAGCAGCATAATGCTAAAAAAATATAGATTCACACTTTTCTGGTTTTATATTTTCTACCAGAGTTAAGACAGTTAGGTGTGTGTTCTGAAGTCTTCATGTCATATAACTATCTTCGGGGTGCATACTCCCTTAGCTAGGACTATCAATCTGGACATTACCGGTATTCCAGGCATACAGTAATTCATAGTCACTAAAGTCTAAAGTTTATTGTAATCAATAAACTTAAATGGTTTAAATGAAATTAAATGCTCGAGTCTTTAACCTTAAAGGAGCTATTTAATTAATAAGGGTCCATCTCACAGACCCTTTGTTGTAAAAATATCATTCCAGAGGAACTCATAAGAACATTTAATAACTAGGAGATGGAGTCTCGCTACAAGGCCTAGGTTAGAGTGCAATGGCACGATCTCAGCTCACTGCAACCTCTGCCTCCTGGGTTCAAGTGATTCTCCTCCCCAAGCCTCCCAAGTAGCTGGGACTACAGGCGTGCATCACCACACCCAGCTATTTTTGTGTGTGTATATTTTTAGTAGAGATGGGGTTTCACCATATTGGCCAGGCTGGTCTCAAACTCCTGACCTCAAGTGATCCACCCACTTTAGCCTCCCAAAGTGCTGGGTTTACAGGTGTCAGCCACCAAGCCCAGCCTAAAGGAGCCTCTGTAACTGAAGATTTTACTCTCTACATTATTGTATTCTTAGACTTTTTGTGTATGTGGCACATATAGTTCAAAACTCATTTGTTATTAAATGAATGTTGGTACAGACATTATTTTTAATCAGATAATTTACTCTTAGTTTTATGAAGAATTTTAATTCAGAATCACCCTGAAACGTGAGAGTTGAATATTCACATTGCATATGTACAATTTATTACATACCAAGTATTATACTTGAATGAAGCTGTTTAGGAAAAAACCATAAGAGATGAAATATATTACCTAAGCAGGGACTTATCTGACCTATTTATTATTTTTTGCTATTTTCTCCATGGTCCAAAGACCACCCAGTTACAGACTAAGTCATACCTTGTGGTTTAAAATACTGAGTTTTAGCTGGTCCAGAGGCAATAAGTTATCACAGTTGATCGTTCAAATACAGATGGAACTCCTTGTTCTACTCTTTCCCTCCCTTCTCATTACTGTACTTGACTTGTCTTAAAAAATTTTTTTACCCACAAGAAGATAAAATAGTATTGAATAAATGTCAAATGATAAAATTACCACCTAGAATTTCTGTTCAGCCTTTCCATCTTATAGAAACTATTCTTGGCTGGACACAGTGTCTCACACCTGTAATCCCAGTACTTTGGGAATCCAAGGTGGGAGGATTTGTTGAGCCCAGGAGTTTGAGACCAGCCTGGGCAACAGAGTGAGACCTTGACTCTATAAGAAATAAATAATAAAATTAGCTAGGTATGGTGGCGCATGCCATGCCTTTAGTCCCAGCAGTAACTCAGGAGGCTGAGATGGGAGGATGGCTTGAGCCCTGGAGGTGAAGGCTGCAGTGAGCCATGATTGCACCATTGCACTCCAGCCTAGGCAACAGAGCAAGACCCTGTTTCAAAAAAAACAATTAATTTAATTTAATTTAATTTTTAAAAGAAACTATTCTCAAGAGTTCTGATGGTGGCTCACACCTGTTATCCCAGCACTTTGGGAGGCCAAGGTGGGTGGATCACCTGAGGTCAGGAGTTCTAGAGCAGCCTGACCAACGTGGCAAAACTCCATCTCTACTAAAAAATACAAAAATTAGCCAGACATGGTGACACATGGCAAGTAATCCCATCTACTTGGGATGCTGAGGCAAGAGAATCACTTGAACCTGGGAGGTGGAGGTTGCAGTGAGCCGAAATCATACCCATCACACTCCAGCCTGGGTGACAGAGTAAGACTCTGTCTCAAAAAAAAAAAAAAAGTTCTGATGGTTTAGCTGCACAAGGAGGGAGAAACCTTCACTTTTGGAGAAGCTCCAGATGTTTAATTGTAAGATGGTTTTTCCAGAAGATGCAAAGTCTCTGACAGCTTTCACTATATTTCTGCATTCCCCATTAATAAGCCAGATTTAGTCACCTTTGATGTGGGATCTCATTGCTTGGTCACCAGATAGAATCAGACAGTCTGGATAAAGCCTGTGCTTGTACCCCTATGTGTATGGCAGAGCATACTTCCCCTGAAAATTACATGCTTAGAGACACCTTAGGAGATCAAATAATCTGAGGCCGGGCGCGGTGGCTCAAGCCTGTAATCCCAGCACTGTGGGAGGCCGAGGCGGGTGGATCACGAGGTCAAGAGATCGAGACCATCCTGGTCAACATGGTGAAACCCCGCCTCTACTAAAAATACAAAACATTAGCTGGGCATGGTGGTGCGTGCCTGTAATCCCAGCAACTCAGAAGGCTGGGGCAGGAGAATTGCCTGAACCCGGGACGCGGAGGTTGCGGTGAGCCGAGATCGCACCATTGCACTCCAGCCTGGGTAACAAGAGCGAAACTCCGTCTCAAAAAAAAATAATAATAATAATAATCTGAAGGGTATACACGAATTGACTACTTAAATAGCTACTGGAAAAAGTCTTTTTGATAAGTACCTGAGATTTATAATAGTAGAGGTCATGTTTAGCACTTTGTCCCCCTTTACAGCTACCTATGGGAGGGAGAATAGAAAAGTTTAAGAGCTCTGAATCTGGGATAAGAAAGAGCTTGGGAGTGCTCGCTTCGGCAGCACATATACTAAAATTGGAAAGAAAGAGCTTGGGCCAGGTCTCAGCTCTTCTACTTTCTAGCTTTGTGAACTTGAACAAGTAATTTAACTTCCTTGAGTCTCTTACCTCATCTGTGAAACAGGTATAGTAGAAACTACTTCAAAGGAATGTATGAGATGATGTATGCAAGCATTTGGTAAACGTTTGCTGCTATCATTATTAGTTATAAATGAGGAAACATGATAGTGAAATTAATCATCAGCATCACACAGCTAATAATCAGAAGAATGATGTAAACTTACAAAGCATCAAATAAGAGAAATGTTTACTGGAGATAAACTGAAAGAAATTTATGTTGCACATATAGTCTTCTAAGTTTATGATTTGTTTTTAAGGTTATATTAAGGAAGATCTTGATCCTTGTCCTCGTCCAAAAAGACGTCAGCCTTACAACGCAATATTTTCTCCAAAAGGCAAGGAGCAAAAGACATAGATGTTGAAAAAGAAACAGAAGGATGGAGGACAGTTTTTTCCTTCTTAGTTATTTATAGTTAAAGTTGGTATTAAACACTAATTTTTTTGATCTTCTGTAAATAGATCTATAAATCAGTTTTCTATTGAAAATGTTTGTGATATTTTGCTTTTGCACCTTTAAAACAACAAGGATGCTTTCATTTTGCACTCTAACTTGAGTTGTTTATTCACTTTATGTAGTAATACCTAATAAAATTTTGAAAATACAATAGTTGTAGTCTGTGATTTGTTGCCTTTCAGTTCTTTTCTTTTTACTTCCTCTTCCCTTGGTATTTACATTGAGCATGACTTCATGTTAATCATTATGGATTTTTATTTTCTTCATCAGTTGCACTTCTCTAGGTCTTACCAGTGTCTAGCATTTAAGTCTTTTTTTAAACAAAAAAGAAGGGGTATATTTTAATTGTTTATTTAAACTCCCCAACTTTTGTTGAATTGGAATCAGATACTACGCTGTCATAAATTCCTTTCAAGGTGTCCACAAATACTGACTTTTTCCTTTCCCGTATACTGTAAACATTATTTTCTGATCTGATCATAATTTTCCAGCTCTTCACCTGTTTTCTTTTCATTATACTTTTTTTTTTTTTTTTTTTTTTTTTTGAGACATGGTCTCACTCCGTCACCAGGCTAGTGGCATGATTTCGGCTCACTGCAACCTCCGCTTCCTGGGTTCAAGCAGTTCTCCCACCTCAGCCTCCCCAGTAGCTGGGACTACAGGTACGTACCACCACGCCCAGCTAATTTTTATATTTTTAGTAGAGACAGGGTTTCACCATGTTGGTCAGGATGGTCTCGATCTCTGACCTTGTGATCCACCCACCTTGACCTCTCAAAGTGCTGGGATTACAGGCATGAGCCACCGCGCTCAGCCATACTTGTTTTTTCTGGTGCAGTTTTGAGGTTGAATATGTTGAGTTCTCTGCCCTTTTGTTCAACTTCTATTGCTTTGTTTCTGTGGACTGACAAATGTTATGAACAATTTGGTTTCAAAATAGATTTCTCTATTTAGCAACTTTCTATTCCTCTAGGACCTAGTTTATGAGTCATTAAGATGACTGGCCAATCTGTGCCATCTTTTCTAGTGGCATTGTTTATCAGTTTCTCTTTTGTGTATTTCTTTGATCCACATCTGGACATAAGCAGGAATAAAAGAGACATTGAATGCAATGTCTCACTCAAATATAAGCAGCCTTATAAATACAATTGTTACTTTTTAGAGTCCTAAAATCTTGCTTAGTCTGGTCTTCCTTGTTAATCAATGTTCTCATGTGAATAAATGACATTAGCTTGTGTTCTCACCATAGCATAGGAAAAGAAATTATACATATTGATTATGTACTATATGTCAGACCACTTATTTACATTGTTTGGCTTTGACTATGATTTTGAATTTTTTATCACCCTATCATCACTTCTATTCAGCCCTTTTCTTCCCTTACCAAATTGTTTATTCTGTTTGGTTTTTGTTCTCTGCTGGTAGTAACTATCTCCTAAAAATAATAATCATTGATTGGTCACTTATTATATGTCAAGAACTGTGTTATACCCTTCACATAGATGTTTTGCTTTCAATCCTCAACCCTGTGAACTTATATATCACTTAATAAATAATGTTAAGCTGCAAAAAGAAACAAAATGGATCCAAAAAACAGATGAAACAACAAATTACTGGCTTTGTTTTTCTCACCTTAAAAAGTCTAGAGGTCAGCAGTCCAAGGCTGCTATTGTAGCTAGCTCCATAATGGCCTCAGGGACCCAGATTTCTCCTGGTTTTCTGCTCTTTCATGCTTTGTATTGGTGTTCGTCCTGCTATATGTAAAGTAGTCTATGCCACCTCTAGCATCATGTCATGTTCTGCACAAAAAGTAAAACGCACATGGCGTTTGTTTTTGTCCCCTTTAAAAAAGGGTTTCCAGAAAGCCCTACCTCATAACTTTCCTCACTCCTCAGAGGCCGGAATTACCCATCTCATGGCTACCTCTAATAACTAGCAGGGATGAAATTAGAAACCATGACTGCCTAATTCCAGAGTCGACTAACTCATCTTCACTGTAGTGTAGTGCTTCTAAAGGCCAGGAGTTTGAGAGACACATGAATTTCAACAAGACACCATACGATGTGTGATTGGAGCTGTATATTTCCAATGGATTTTGCTTTTGAAGAGGGAGCCTAAGCAGACAGGTGGGGTTTGTACACCTGATGGTAGCTTGACAGCTATCCATCCCATTTATAGCAGTTTTCATTTTCTTTTCAGTTGCCCTGTGAAGTTGAGTGAACTGAGGTCTCTCTCCCTTTTTATCTGCTATGGGACAACCCTACCTTTAAATGGAGTAAGGAAATAGACACATTTTAAAACATTTGAGTGGCTGGACACTGTGGCTCATGCCTGTAATCCTAGCACTTTGGGAAGCCAAGGCAGGTAGATCACTTGAGGTCGGAAGCTCGAGACCAGCCTGGCCAACATGATGAAACCCCATCTCTACTAAAAATGCAAAAATTAGTTGGGTGTCATGGCACACGCCTGTAATCCCAGCTACTCAGGAGGCTGAGGTAGAGAGAATCGCTTAAATCTGGGAGGTAGAGGCTGCAGTGGGCCAAGATCACATCACTGCACTCCAGCCTGGGCAACACAGTGAGACTCTGTCTCAAAAAAAAAAAAAGAAAAAAATTTAAGTTAGATACATTTAAATGCATAATGGCTGTTCATGACAGTGCACTTGAGCTTTAAAAAGATAGTGTGTATTAAAGGGCTTTATACGTTTGTAAAGCATTTGCATAATAGACATGTTAGATAATATTTTCATAAGAATGTATGTCATTCACTGGTTATATATAGTTATATATAATTTCAGCAAGCTTTTTTTTTTTTTTTTTTTTTTTGGAGACAGAGCCTCTCACTCTGTCGCCCAGGCTGGAGTGCAGTGGCACAATCTCAGCTCGCTACAACCTCCACCTCCTGGTTCAAGTAGCTCTCCTGCCTCAGCCTCCTGAGTAGCTGGGGATTACAGGCATGTGCCACAACGCCCAGCTAATTTTTATATTTTTGGTAGAGATGGGGTTTCACCATGTTGGCCAGGCTGGTCTCAAACTCCTGACCTCAGGTGATCCACCCATCTCAGACTCCTAAAGTACTAGGATTACAGGCATAAGCCAGCACGCCTGGCTGCTAGCAAGCTTTTTAAAGTTAGAGACTTCTGATTTAAACTTTGGAAACATGGAGAACCTGTATGTCAGCACTTAGCATTTGACTGGCACCTTTTCTACCTTTAGTAAAGAGATATTCTGATTAAACCGTTTGAAACCTAAGGTTGTCAAATGGGACAGTTTGAGTGAGTTAATTATGGGTACTCAAATATGTGTAGAAGCCATAATAATGTTACCTTGAGAGAAAAGCCAGATGAAGCAGAAGAATATTCCCTAAAACATTTCATGCAGTGAAGTTTTCTCAAAGTCCAACTGGGAAGGCTGCTGCCAATAGGCTCAATGTATTAGTAACTCAGTTTAAACTGCGTCTGGGCCAAGTGCGGTGGCACAAGAGCTACTTGGGAGGCTGAGGTGGGAGGATCCCTTAAATCCTGGGAGGTTGAGGCAGCAGTGAGCCCAGATTGCACCAGTGCACTCCCGGCTGGATTACAGAGTGAGACCCTGTCTCAAAAAATAAATAACAAAATAAGCATGTATTTTTTAATGTATGTAGGGCATTCTTAAACCCTCTGAAAGAAATAACTTTGAAAGAGGGCAAAGATTTCTCCCAAGGTTGCCTTTCTTTAAATATATATTTTTTTCTTTTTATAGAGATGAGTTTTCACTATGTTGCCCAGGCTGGTCTGGAACTCCTGAGCTCAAGTGATTCTCCTTCCTTGGCTTCCCAAAGTGCTAGGATTGCAGGTGTAAACCAGTGCGCCTGGCTCCAAGATGGTCTTTCATTTGTAATTCAATTACAAAAAAAGAGTAATGTTACAAAAATCAAATAACACTAGTTCATTTATTTAACAAATACTTATTCAGCACTTTACCAGGCACAATACTAAATACAGTGGTCAGAATTAGGCAAAATTTGACAAATTTTCTTTAAAGGAGCAAGCTTTTAAAGAAACACATACCTAAGAATCTTACTTTGTCATCTCCGGCATCTTAACATCCATGAGGTTAATTTTGAAAAATGCCACTGCAAATAAGCATTTGAACTATATCTCAGATTTTGCTATCCAGCTGTGTATTTTCAACATATCTAGCAGTTTAAGTGACATCTCAGTCTTTCTCTTTGCCAAGTTGAAGTGTTAGAATAGTCCTTAGAAAAGTGAAGTGTTGGCTCACACCTATAATCCCAGCACTTTGGGAAGCTGAGGCAGAAGGATCACTTGAACCCAAGAGTTCAAGACTAGCCTGAGCAACATAGCGAGACCTTGTCTCTTAAAAAAGATAATAACAATAACTAGGTGTGGTGGTGTGTGCCTGTAATCCCAGCTACTCAGGAGGCTAAGGTGGGAGGATCACTTGAGCTTGGGAAGTCGAGGCTGCAGTGAACTGAGATTGGGCCACTGCACTCCAGTCTGGGTGACAGAACAAGACCCTGTTTCACAGAAGAGAGAAGAGAAGAGGGGGGAAAAAAGAGAAAGAAAAAACTGAAGTGTCCTTACATTTGAGTTCTTTGGCACTTAAAAGAATGAAACAGTTGTCTGTTATCACACCAGAAGAGGCCAGAAGAGAGCTATTTTTCTTTCCCTTTCTTTGCTTTTTTTTTGGAGACAGAGTCTGTCACTCTTGTTGCCCAGGCTGGAGTGCAGTGGCACACAACCCCCTCCTCCCAGGTTCAGGTGATTCTCTTGCCTCAGCCTCTCAAGTAGCTGGGATTACAGGCACGTGCCACCACACCTAGCTAATTTTTTTTTTGTATGTTTAGTAGAGACGGGGTTTCACCATGTTGGCCAGGCTGGTCTTCAACTCCTGACCTCAGGTGATCCACCCACCTTGGCCTCCCAAAGTGCTGGGATTACAGGCGTGAGCCACTGCACTCAGCCGAGAGCTATTTTTTGGAGAAATAATTAGTTGGAAACTAGGGGCTGAGCAATGAAAAGAGAATTTCTAGGATACATAGGATATAAATTGGGTACCTTTGGCACAGTAATGATGGCTCATCAGGCCAAAAAGAGCTTTCAACATAGCTACTGTGAAATATAACAAAGGGCAGAGGCAAGAATTCACGGTCTTGAGAGGAAAAAAAAAAGTCAACATTGTGTATCTATGTATTGGGCATTTAGGAATACAAAGAAATTGGCTCATGCCTGTAATCTCAGCACTTTGGGAGGCTGAGGTGGGTGGAACACGAAGTCAAGAGATGGAGACCATCCTGGCCAACGTGGTGAAATCCCATCTCTACTAAAA
Source organism: Sapajus apella (assembly GCF_009761245.1). Classification (NCBI taxonomy): domain Eukaryota; kingdom Metazoa; phylum Chordata; class Mammalia; order Primates; family Cebidae; genus Sapajus; species Sapajus apella. Next base: position 8,626,313 of record NW_022436969.1, on the reverse strand, counting down.
ATACAAAAATTAGCTGGGTGTGATGGTGCACGTCTGTAGTCCTAGCTACTCAGGAGGCTGTGGCAGGAGAATTGCTTAAACCCGGGAGGCAGAGGTTGCCACGAGCTGAGATCGTGCCACCGCACTCCAGCCTGGCGACGGAGTGAGACTCTGTCTCAAAAAAAAAAAGAATACAAAGAAATGTATGAGATTCTGTTACCCAGAGGGAGACCAGAGAGCCATAAAAAGATGCCTAAGAGGTCAAAGCGTCTGAGTGCCGAAGAAATGTTAAGAACAATTAGAACCCAAACTCTGCCTTAGGTTGAGTTAATCTAGAGAAGCAAAGAAGAGGAGATAATGCAATGTAAGTTGGGAAATCAACTGATTGGAATTTGGAAATGCCTAAATACTGAGACAGAAGGGGCCTTAGAGAACGTTTGATTCTAGCCCCTCGCTTTGTAATGAAGAAACAGGAGCCCAAAGAGTCAATGATTGCCAAGGTCCCAAAGGCTTAGAACCAGAATGTATGGCACCTGGGACCTCAGTTTGACGTTCTTTCCCTTTTGCAGGTGTATGCGTTAGAACTACAAAGTAGAGCTGATATGTGGTTTTAGTAAGACAGGCAGTAAACCTGGGTCCTGAGTGCAAAATTAACACTTTACACTTGAGTCTGTAGTACTGTGGTTTATCAGACCATGAGTAGCAGATCCCTTTCTTCAAATTAAATCTTATACAGAACTTCAGTAAGCAACGATACTTTATTAACATTAATTTATTGCAAGCATTCAATTTTATCACCTTTGCTTATAAGTCCACCTAGTCAAATGCTTGCTGCACCTCAGGCCAGTTATGTCTGAGGGTAAGTTCCAGGCATCAGTATTTTTTTGGGATACAGGCTCTTGCTCTGTCACCCAGGCTAGAGAGCAGTGGCATGATCACAGCTCACTGCAGCCTCAGCCCCCTGAGTAGCTGGGACTACAGGCATGCCACCACGCCTGTTTTGTTTTGTTTGTTTGTAGAGACGAGGTCTCGCTGTGTTGGGCAGGCTGGTCTCGAACTCCTGGGCTCAAGCGATCCACCCACCTTTGAGCCACCACACCCAGCCCATCAATATTTATTTTAAAGCTCCCTATGTGATTCTGGTATGCCGCCAAATTTGAGAACACCGCTGTAAGTCACTGTTACAGGCTAGTACAGTGGCATTCAAACTTTGGTGTACAACAAAATCACCTGGAAGGCTAGTTAATCACAGATTGCCAGGCTCCACGCCAGTTTCTGATTTTATGGGCCTGGGGTGTAGCCCAAACATCTACATTTTTCACTTGGGTTGCAAACGGTGCTGATATAAGTATCTAATAAAAATCAGCCAGATGCTTGATAAGTAGAGATTATCAGGCTCCTCCCATGGGAATTTTGATTCTGGTATAGTCTGAGCATTTATATTTTTTACAAGTTCACAAATCAGTATAAGGCAAATTAAGAAATATTGCTATGAAAACAAGGAAAACTAGTAAAATGTTAAGCGTCAAGAAAGACAGTGGAAAATATTTTGAGCTGCATAGTAATGCATTAATTTAGATGGCATCAGGCCCATTTTATATATTTTTTATATATTTTATATATATTTTATATATATATATATATATATAAATGGATTTGGAGAGGGCATGGTCAGGCATAGTCAGGTATGCAAGAAAAGCATTTAGTAATCTATTATAATATTCCAAATATGAGGAGCACCTGGGCTAATATGTGGCAGTGGAATGGAAAAGAAGAAATTTAGTAACCACTTAATGCTTGTTACATACCAATACTGGCAGCTCAGCGTACAAGAATGAACATAACAATTTCTCCTCAGTGAACCTATAGCCAACTCAGTGGTCACAAGGAACATTGCAAAGTTAGCATCATTAGGTCTCCTACTAGAAATGGGGAGGAACCCTTGTTCTATGTGTCATTTATAATTGTAATACTTTTAAAAAGAGAAATTAATCTATCTGTAATTCTACAGTGAACTTTCTTTTTGCATATTTAAGAAGTCAGGAACAATTATGTAGCGGATATTTGCCCAACACATTATTCTGTACTCAAATTTGAGACTGCCCACTATATCCTTGGAGATTTTTCCAGGAAATTTACTCCTTTTGTTTTCTTCTATTTATCCTCTAACCATTTACTCAGAAAGATAATTATCCATTATTCATGCTTACTGAATCCGGGCCCTTTCATTGTTTATTAACATTTCCGCCAAAGTTTGGTAGGACAAATAAAGAATGAAACTCAGATTAACCTTAGACCATCAATGTATCTATCTATCTTGATAAAATATTTGGGAGAAAAAGTAGAAAGTGGGCTCAAAATTGGAAGGATAGGTATTTCCAGTGAGCCGGGCGATATCTTGAGTGGATCTGACAGGAAGTGTAGCATTAATCTCAAGAAAATCACAGGTAACAAGCTGTGCGAAAATGTCCTAAGCATGCATTTGATTGACAGTTTCAAAAAATCAAAGAATAAAAAGTTAATGCTTAAAATAATCTATTCCAACCTCTCATTATAAGTAAATTAGTTGGGGGTACAAGTTTACTTGTCTTTCTTTTTTACAGATGAACAGGTAAATTTGAAACAGTTACAAATGACAGCTGCAGTGTTATGCCAACTTTAGAAGTAAAGTTATTTCTGTATTTTGACTGCTCAGCATCAGGATTACCTTGACTGACAGATGATGTTTTGCCAGTGGCAAAGATCTTTAACATCTATCTTGCATCACAAGATACTCTTCTATTAGATTATTCCAGAATCTTGAAGAGTAATAGATCAATTACAAGACAAAGTTGAATCATTTACAATAACATAAGTAGCGAAAACTTTCAAAGACTCTGTGCATTAATATTCACATGGATTGGCTGGAGGCAGTGGCTCACACCTGTAATCCCAGCACTTTGGGAGGCCAAGGCGGGCAGATCACCTACGGTCAGGAGTTCGAGACCAGCCTGGCCAAAATGGTGAAATGCCTTCTCTACTAAACATACAAAAATTAGCCAGGTGTGGTGGCAGGCGCCTGTAGTCCCAACTACTCGGGAGGCTGAGGCAGGAGAATCACTTGAACCCAGGAGGTGGAGATTGCAGTGAGCTGAGATTGCACCACTGCACTCCAGCCTGGATGATGGAATGAGACTCCACCTCAAAAAAAGAAAAAGGAAAAAAATATATATATTTACATGAATTATACTGATGGTAGCAAATACAACTGAGCCTTGCTTGCAATTTCAGTATATATAGTATACTTGTGGTATATAGTGTATTTGTTGTGCAATTTTCTGTGAGTAGACATACTAAGACAAATTTTTAAGATAATCGTATAGAGATACAAACTTTCTGATTGATTCCACATTTTTTTGGTTGTTGCTGGTTTTTTTGTTTGTTTTGCTTTTTCGTAGGGACGGGATTCTCACTACGTTGCCCAGGTTGGTCTCAAACTCCTAGCCTAACGTGATCCCCCTCAACTTGGCCTCCCAAGGTGCTGGGTTTACAGTCATGAGCCACCATACTGGCGTGATTCCACATTTCTAAGAACTTCTAATATATACACAGAAATCATAGGGAAAGCGCTATTCTGAGTAAACACAAAATTTGAGTTAATCTAGCAGCATACGTAAACTCTGTGCTGCCCAATTTATCAAAATTTTATATATAGTATGTTTTCATGGCATGTTTTTCTAATTATCATCTCAATAGTTTTAAATGTGTTTTTTGTTTGTTTGGATACAGAGTCTTGCTCTGTGGCCCAGGCTGGAATGCAGTGGCACTATCTTGGCTACTACAACCTGTGCTTCCTGGGTTCAAGTGATTCTCCTGCCTCAGCCTCCCCAGTAGCTGGGACTACAGGCAAGTGCCCTCACGCCCAGCTAATTTTTGTATTTTTAGTAGAGACAGGGTTTCACTGTGTTGTCTAGGCTGGTCTCAAACTCCTGACCTCAAGTGATCAACCCACCTCGGCCTCCCAAAGTGCTGGGATTACAGGCATGAGCCACCGTGCCTGGCCACCTGTCCCATTTTTAAAGGATTATTCAAGGTGATGTGAGGGAGAATGAGATAATCAGAGTGTGAAGGTGGGAGCAGGGAGTGAGATTACTGCAGTTGTTCTGTGGAAGATGATGGTGTACAATGGGAGCAGTTGATGTGGTTATCTGAAGGTAGAACATCAGTAGGATTTGCTGGGTGATTTTTTTTTTTTTTTTTTTGAGGGTCTCACTGTTGCTCAGGCTGGAGTGCAGTGGTGCAGTCTCAGCTCACTGCAGCCTCTGCCTCCAGGGTTCAAGTGATTCTCGTGCCTCAGCCTCCTAAGTAGCTGGGACTACAGGCAAGTGCCCCCATGCTCAGCTAATTTTTGTAGTTTTAGTAGAGACGGTGTTTCACCACATTGTCCAGGCTGGTCTGGAACTCCTGACCTCAAGTGATCCACCCACCTTGGTCTCCCAAAGTGCTAGCCACCACACCCAGCCTGCTGGGCAATTTTAAAGGGTGTAAGGGAAAATAAAGAATCAAGGATGACTCCCAAGCGTTTTATTTGAGCAGCTGGATGAATGGAGGAGCAGCAGATTTGAGGTAAAGTGGCAGAAATTTGTTTGTTTAAGACAGATTAAGATTGGGATCCTATCAGACATCCAAGTAGAGATGTTAGGTATGAACATATGGCTTTGAAGTTCAGGGGCAAGGCCACAGTGAGAGATACAAATGGAGGGGGGAGGTCATCAATTTCTAGCTGCTATTTAAAGCAATGGACAGCACGAGATCACCAAGGTCTGATTATAAATAGAAAAGAGATCTAGAAAGCTTGAGTTAGATTAAAGATGTATAGAACTGTAGACATAGAAGAGTCAAGGTGAGGAGGATCACCTACAATTTAGGCTTCTAGTAACAGAGGTGTAGGGTTATAGGGCTTCAGTTCCTGACAGTCCCTTAGGGCAGGGGGCTAGTCACTTGCTAATATATTCTCCTCCTTGGACTTACCTCTCAGGAAGTTTGTATTGGTAAGGTGGGGACTGTTGAGAGTTTGAGGGCGACAACCTGAGGCACACTGAGCTTGGAGGGCCCTTGGGTCCTGCCAGGACTACTGTTGAGGCCAGGGGAGAGGTACCCTCCAGGGGAGCACAAGTAGCCCTGTGGCCCCTGCTCCAGGTGGGGTCAAGGGTACGGGGCAGGCAGTGCTACAGGAGCAGCTCTCACCCCTTTCCACCTTGCCATACACATCCAAGCTTCCCAAAGTCCTGTACCCCGTGTGCTTCCGCACCTCAGCTGTCTCCAACAGGGAACACCATGCCCACTTTGTCTTCCTGTGCTCACCACCAAACTTTACCAGCCATTCTCAGGAGTGTCCCTTCCTGGGAAGACGGGGTGGTTAGAGACGTAACTTTTCCCGTTTTGTGGAGCTGAAGGCAGGGATGCTGGAAAATACCATCTTGCAAAAATGCCATATCAGAGACACCTAGGTAAGCAGCATAGGGCAAATTGCCTTGGGAAGTGCAGCCTGTAGGGGGACGGAGGTCTGTGGGAAATCAAGGCAGGGAGGGTTTTAGGCCTCAATGTGTCATCAGAGCAGGCAAATACAACAACAGCCTGTCTGGTTTCTGGCAAGAAACATCTATAGGGCAGACACCAGACCTGTCTTTCACAAGGAGCTTGACAGCCTCAATCCAAACAACCTCCAAACTCCAAGACTTGATCATACTCAAAGTTCAGATAACCTCAAGGTCTCTCTGAAAGGTAATTTCCAGCAGCCAATTGCTGTTCCCTCACTTCTTAGACATGGCTGCCATGTTCTTTGAAGGAGTTGCTCGCTTGCAGAGATCCGCAGAAACCTAGGTCAGCCAATCCTGGTAGAATGCTAAGATGACAGTTTCGTCTTTCTGGTCCTTCATGTACTATAGCTGCAACAACAAGGCTTGGCCTCCCATCTTTCTAAAAACACCACGGGAAGAGCTGGTGCTCTTCCAGTTGATGAAGGCTGAAATGACAGAGTAGGACTAGTAGCCAAGGTTCGGTCCCACCTGCTGATGCATCTCAGCTCCTAACACTCCAGAGGAAGAGCTGGCACTTCCCAACCATGAAGTGTAAAAGCCACACAGCCCAAGGGCCAGGGCCTCTTTCCTACAGGCTGTTTCTTGGCCTTTGTAGATTGTCACAGTTCACACCAGAATGCATGGACCTCAGGGGAACTGCACTCCAGCTGCTGCTTTTATGCCTATGAGTCTCCACTGAACAACCATTTCAAAAGCCGTACTGATGTGCTGTCTGGTCAGTCACCTGTCTTGATGGCATGTAACAAGGTAAGTTGCAGTCAAGTGCTTCTAGTAGCCATCTTTCTCCGTCGCATAGCTATGCACGTCTAGCTACTATGAGCTAGTACATGTTGATATGACTGTTGAACTCTCAATGAACAATTGCATTTCTTTTCCTTCCAAGCTCTCAAACAGGACCTCATTGTGGCCCCCATGTCCCATCAGCTCACTTCACCAGGTTTGTTGGGAATCTCCAAGGATTCTCAGACAAAATCTTCCATGCAATAAATGCTAACAGTAATAAAACCAGGTCGTGGTGCCAGAGTAGGAGATACCCAAGAGAATGAGCTTGGTGACTTCTACATACATACACACACTATAGCAAGAGAGGGACAACATCTCTTAGAAGTGGATTAGACTTAGTTGGTGACACTAAGAGTCATGCTTCCTGTTTTCTAATGCTTGTTCCTGAGAGTTACTTGGGCCATGTTGAATCATCATCACAATCAGGGCCCTTCTCCACTTCCCATGCTACTCTACAATAGCATAAATAACTGTATTCAAACACCCTCCCCTCCAGTCTCCAGTACACCCTCCCCTGTGGAAGTGCATCTGCTCTGAGTGTGAGTCAGGCCATGGTGGGTAAACACCAATGAATGGCAAGCGCATCATGTCGGTGCCGTTAGTGGTGCATGGTGTGTCTGCACAGAGCTATCCTAAGAGGAAGCAGGGGTTTACTCGATCTTGCATAATAAGGCAGTTTTGTGTGTGGATTCATTAAATTTGCAAAAGGAGCACCCAGAGAAGGTGCAGCAGCCCAATACAATGCCTTAAACATAGTAGGCTTTGACCCACGTTTCCTGATTAAATAAATGATGACTGAGTCTGGGAACAGGGAAAACAGTTCTAGGCTCTGCCAACACGTTTACTGTGTTACCTTGGTCAAATCTGGCCTTTTAGGGCTTTAGGTTCCTCATCTGTAAAATGAGAGGCCTGGACTGTGATATAGTTTGGCTCTTTGTCCTCTCCAAATCTCATGTTGAAATGTGATTCCCAGTGTTGAAGGTGAGGCCTAGTGGAAGAAGTCTGGTTCATGGGGGCAGATCTCTCATGAATGGCTTGGTGCTGTCCCTGTGGCTATGAGTTCACACGAGAGCTGATTGTTTTAAAGAACATGGCCAGGCACGGTGACTCACACCTGTAATCTCAGCACTTTGGGAGGCCTAGGCGGGCAGATCACAGGGTCAGGAGATTGAGACCATTCTGGCCAACATGGTGAAACCCCCATCTCTACTAAAAATGCAAAAATTAGCTGGGTGTGGTGGCAGACTCCTGTAATCCCAACTACTTGGGAGGCTGAGGCAGGAGAATTGCTTGAACGCAGGAGGCAGAGGTTGCAGTAAGCTGAGATTGTGCCACTCCACTACAGCCTGGTGACAGAGCAAGACTCCATCTCAAAACAAAAAAAGAAAAAGAACATGGCATCTCTCTCGCTCCCTCTCCCTTGTTCCCTCTCTCGCTGTATGATACACATGCTCCACCTCCACCTTCCACCGTGACTGTTAGCTTCCTGAGGCCCTCACCAGAAACAATGCTGGCACCATTCTTCTTGTATAGTCTGCAGAACCGTGAGCCAAAGAAACCTCTTTATAAATTCCTCAGTCTCAGGTATTCCATTATAGCAATGCAAAACTGACTAACATGGAAAACAGTAAGAAGGAGTGGGGTCGCCAGTCCACATTTCTCCTCAGCACTGCCCTAATAGAGGCTCTCGATGAGGACCTGCCCCTGTACAAGGCTTCTGCCTGGGCACCCAGGCTTTACTGTACATCCTCTGAATTCTAGGTGGAAGCTGCCAAGCCTCCTTCACTCTTGCATTCTGCACACCTGCAGATTTAACACCACATGGAAACTGTCAAGGCTTATAGCTTACGCTCTCTGGAGCAGCTGCCTGAGCTGTATCTGTGGCCCTCTGACTCATGGCTGGAGCCAGAGCAGCCTCCCAGGCACAGGGCAGTGGTCCCCCCAGGCCTGGCTCACAAAACCCTTCTTTCCTGTGATGGGAGAGGATAGCTTCAAGATTTCTGAAAACTTTGAATGCTCTACTTCCCTTTGAATGCCAAGTTCCAAATTTAGGTCATTTCTTTGTTCCTGTATCTGATGGTGGGCTGTTAGAAGCAGCCACACCACATCTTGAATTCTTTGCTGCTTAGAAATTTCTTCTGCCAGATACCCTATGTCATCACTCTTAACTTCAAACTTCCATAGACCCCCTAGCACATGGACACAATGTAGCCAAGTTCTTTGTTAGGGCATAACAAGGGTGACCTTTCCTCCTGTTCCCAATAGGTTCTTATTAGCTTGACCTTCACTTCCATATGTCTATCAGCATTTTGGTCATAACCACTTAGCAAGTCTCTAAGAAATTCCAAACTTTCCCTCGTCTTCCTGTCTTCCTCTGAGCCCTCCAAACTCTTCCAGCCTTTGCCTGTTATCCATTTCCAAAGCTGCGTCCACATTTCCACAATTTCAAGTATCTTTATAGCAAGGTCCCACTCCTTAGGACCAATTTTCTGTTAGTTCGTTTGTATTGCTATAAAGCAATGCCTCAGACTGAGTATTTTTTTATTTTTTGAAACAGAGTTTCACTCTTGTTGGCCAGGCTAGAGTGCAGTGACACAATTTCAGCTCACCACAACCTCCGCCTCCCTGCCTCCCTAGTAGCTATGATTACAGGCATGCACCACCACGCCTGGCTAATTTTGTATTTTTAGTAAAGATGGAGTTTCCCCACGTTGGTCAGGCTGGTCTCAAACTCCCAACCTCAGGTGATTTACCCGCCTCAGCCTCCCAAAGTGCTGGGATTACAGGTGTGAGCCACCGCGTCAGGCTGGGCTGAGTAATTTATAAAGAGAAGAGGTTTATTTGGCTCATGTTTCTACAGGCTGTGCGAGAAGCATGGTACCAACATCTACTTCTGGCAAGAGCCTCAGGTACTTCTTAATAGCAGTGCAAGTAGATCAACACCGACTGCATGACCTTTGAGGGCCTATCTAGTTTCATCAGCTTCTCACAATTAGATAGCTAGCACTTTTCAGGAGGGCAAACTGAAAAGCAATTAAAAGCATGGTCTTCGCCAGGTGCAGTGACTCACACCTGTAATCCTAGCACTCTGGGAGGCCGAGACGGGTGGATCACAAGGTCAGGAGTTCGAGACCAGCCTGGCCAATATGGTAAAGCCCCATCTCTACTAAAAAAATACAAAATTTAGCTAGTACCAGCTACTCGGGAGGCTGAGACGGGAGAATCGCTGGAACCCAGGAGGCAGAGGTTGCAGTGAGCCAAGATCGTGCCACTGCATTCCAACCGAGACTCTGTCTCAAAAAATAAATAAATAAATAAATAAATAAAAAGCATGGTCTTCAGAGCCAGGCAAACTAAGGCTGCAGTTCCAGCTCTGTCACTGAAAGTCTAGCATGGTCAGTGAGCCAAAATCCTCTTAGCTTTCCACACCCACAAGTACGAGGTTCTTATGATAATTAAATGAGATTATGTTGGGGTTTACTACAGTCCCTGACACATAGTAACTGTTCAATAATTGATATTTGTCATCATTATTGTCAGTATTGCAGAGATAATGATTATGAATTACAAAGAAGTTCTCAGAAAAATTAGAACCTGAGGTGGGCCTTGAGGACTGGATAAGACTTAGCGGGGCTGGGGAAGCAAGGTGGGAGAGGGAGATTTCATAAGGGAAAGGGGTCATATGAGCAAAGGCCTGGAGGCAGGAGAACAGGAGGGGCGTTGCAGGTTGCGGTTGGGAACTTAAGGAGAAGACAATTAACCTGGAGAGGAGAGTCTAGTAGAAGTCACAACCTGTTAAGGAACACACGGATAGGTAAGTTGGGATCTCTAAGTAATTTGCTCAAAGGGGGCTTCATAAACCAGCCCCCTTTCTTTACATTTTTTTTTTTTTTTGAGACGTAGTCCTGTTGTTGCCCAGGCTGGAGTACAGTGGCACGATTTCTGTTCACTGCAACCTCCATCTCCTGGGTTCAAGCGATTCTCCTGCCTCAGCCTCCCCAAGTAGCTGGGATTACAGGTGTGCACCACCATGCCCAGCTAATTTTTTTTTTTTTTTGAGATGGAGTCTCTGTCACCCAGGCTGGAGTACAGTGGTGCAATGGCTCACTGCAACCTCCACCTCCCAGGTTCAAGCAATTCTCCTGCCTCAGCCTCCTGAGCAGCTGGGATTACAGGCACCTACCACCACACCTGGCTAATTTTGGTATATATATATATATATATATATTTTAGGAGAGATGGGGTTTCACTATCTTGGCCAGGCTGGTCTTGAACTCCTGACCTTGTGATCCACCCACCTTGGCCTCCCAAAGTGCTGGGATTACAAGTGTGAGCCGCTGTACCCAACCAAACCAACCCCCTTTCTTAGCCCTGTATCCTCCCTACTTTCCAAATGTTCAAACTCTGGAGGAGGAATACAGAGAAGGTGTCACTCTTAGGCCATAGAATCATTTAAATGCTGTCATGTTGGAAGAGTGAAGTTTATTCTATATGTATTAATTGACCACTTCTTATTTGTTCATAATGAAGTCAACAGAGACCAGAGGTAAATGTTGAAAAGTCTCCCCAGGACCAGATGGAAACCAAAAGGCCAAATTTATACTTTTAGAAAAACACCCACAAAGGGATTTTCCAAAATGTGTACAACGCTGTTTCATAATTCAGGGCTTGAAAGAAAAGTCAGTTAGACCTTCTGCAGATGTAGCACACAGAGCACTGGTAGCTCAGCTTGTAGGTGTGCATTTCAGGTACAGGGCATCTGCTCAGCAGTACTACCTGTCCCTTAAATTTACCTTCCTGTGCACCCCATTTGTTCCAGTCAGGTTAACCTGACACCCCCACTGAATTATCCAGACATGTTCCTTGCCACACCCTTGCCTCTCTCTCTGTGTAGAAAACAGGGGACAAACAGCCTGGCCAACATGGTGAAACCCTGTCTCTACTAAAAATACAAAAAATTAGCCAGGCACCTGTAGTCCCAGCTTCTCAGGAGGCTGAGGCAGGAGAATCACTTGAACCTGGGAGGCAGAGGTTGCAGTGAGCCGAGATTGGGCTGCTACATTCCAGCCTGGGTGACAGAACAAGACTCTGTCTCAAAAAAGAAAAAAAAAAAATGACAGCCTCCTAAACCGGGAAGACTGTTTGGTGGGGAGGTACAGGAAGAAGGCTGGTCCCCTCAAAATATTAAAACATGACCTACCTAAGTAATGTCCAGACGTCTACAAGGGGGAACAACATGGAAAGGTTTGAAATGTGATGGTCCCTGAATTCAGCTGTGTAAACTGAAACATATGTCACGTTGTGTTTGTCCTTGACAATGTAAGCATTGCATACGTTTCATGTTTTTATTCATGGGAAACTAAAGAAAGCCCTACAGTACAGCCTTCTTCTCATGAAGGATGAACCACTGCAGCACAGACTGTGTCTTCCTCCTGCAATCATTTCATCATTCCATTCCTCTGACTTTGTCTAGGCCAAGTAGGCTCTTCATGCAATTTGAGGAACTCCAGAATCAGCCCATTAGCCTCTGACCCTCTCCTGAAATGCTCTCCATCACAGAACTATTTCTTGCTTTTTTTTTTTTTTTTTTTTTTTTTGAGACGGAGTTTTGCTCTTGTTACCCAGGCTGGAGTGCAATGGCACAATCTCGGCTCACCGCAACCTCCACCTCCTGGGTTCAGGCAATTCTCCTGCCTCAGCCTCCTGAGTAGCTGGGACTACAGGCACGCACCACCATGCCCAGCTAATTTTTTGTATTTTTAGTAGAGACGGGGTTTCACCATGTTGACCAGGATGGTCTCGATCTCTTGACCTCGTGATCCACCTGCCTCGGCCTCCCAAAGTGCTGGGATTACAGGCGTGAGCCACCGCACCCTGCCTATTTCTTGCTTTGAAGGTGTTCTACGTCCAGGAGCCTCCTGTGAAACCATGATTCCCCTACCTACCACACTGAACATTTTCATGGTCATGCTCACACTGTCCACAATTCCTTTCTCGGATAACCTGCTGCTGTGTTCTGGAAAATGAAATACTGAAGAAAAGACAGAAAAGTCCAAGACGCAGGGTACTCGCTGTAGAGCAGGAGGCAGGCATTGCCCAGGAGAAAGCAGCCTGGGAGCACCCCCGGGGTTTGTTCTTTGGGTTCCTGTAGTTGTATCCGTGGTGAGCACAGGAATGATGGAGGCAGGTTTGCTCTTCTGCGCCATTCTGCAAAGTTGCTCTGCGCATCAGGGGTCCCCCTTGTGTGGCCTCGGGCAGCAGAAAGCCCGGGGCACCTGGGATACTGGTACTGAAGTGGAGGTTCCTGGGAAGGTGCCATGGCTGCTCCCATGGGCTCCTGGCTCTGGCACTTCATCTGGGTGGAATTTGTGCTCATCCCCAAGTAGTTTTGAATAGACGTGCCCCAGAAGTCAGTTGCTGCAGCAAGCCTAGCACGTTAATGCCAAAAAGCAGAATCTGAGCAGCTCTACTTCTACGGGGAGTTTGTATGTTATGGTCATAGCCCCATGGGAGTGCCTCGGCTCTTTCAGAAGGTCCATGAAGTCATTTTCATAATCATACTAAAGCATTATTTGCCTTTTCCATTGTGTCCATTTTCACTGATTGCATAAAAGCAATTATAGACTGGGCACCGTGGCTCACATCTGTAACCCCATCACTTTGGGAGGCCGAGGCAGGAGCATCACCTGAGGTCAGGAGTTTGAGACCAGCCTGAGCAACATAGTGAAACACCATCTCTACTAAAAATACAAAAATTAGCAAGGTGTTGCGGCACGCACCTGTAATCCCATTTACTCGGGAGGCTGAGGCAGGAGAATCACTTGAGTCTAGGAAGCAGAGGTTGCAGTGAGTCGAGACTGGGCCAGCCTGGCTGACAGAGCGAGACTCCATCTCAACAACAACAACAACAAGTCAATTAGAGGTATATTTTGTGCCTTAACACTATTCAAGGCAGTGATCATTGTATTCTTTAATGCAATACACTGGCAAGGGAAAAAAGGCCAATTTTACCTAACAATGCCTTGGCAGAATTTTCATAGCTTAGAGAAAGCTAAGGAGACACAGTAATTAAATGCAGCATAGGATCCTGTGTAGATCCTGGATCAAGAAAAAGACCTTAGTGGAAAACTGGTGTAATTTGACTACAATTTGAAATTTTGCTAATGGTACTTTACAATGCTAAGATCCTGGTTTTGATAAAGGCACTACGCTCATTAACATCAGAAGAAGCTGGGACAAATGAGGATTCTCTGTATTATTTCTGTAACTTTTCTGTAAATATAAAAAGGTTGTAGATTTAAAAGTTTTAAAAAAGAATGTCCTTGACCAGGTACAGTGGCTCATGCCTGTAATCCCAGCACTTTGGGAGGTCAAGGAGAGCGGATCACAAGGTCAGGAGATAAAGACCATCCTGGCTAACACGGCAAAAACCCATCTCTACTAAAAATACAAAAAATTAGCCGGGCGTGGTGGCACATGCCTGTAGTCCTAGCTCTCGGGAGATTGAGACAGGAGAATCACTTGAACCGAGAGGCGGAGGTTGCAGTGAGCCAAGAACACACCACTGCATTCCAGCCTGGGTGACAGAGTAAGACTCCATCTCAAAAAAAAAAAAAAAAGAATGTTCTTGCCAAAGCAGTAAAACATACATAAATATATTGATTTTAGGCCAGGTACAGTGGTTCACACCTATACAATCCCAGCACTTAGGGAGGCCAAGGCTGGTAGATCACTTGAGATCAGGAATTCCAGACTAGCCTGGGAAACACCATGAAACCCCGTCTCTACAAAAATAAATAAATAAATACAGAAATACAAAAATTAGCCAAGCGTAGCGGCACACGCCTGTAGTCTCAGCTACTTGCAGGGCTGAGGAGGGAGGATCACTTGAGCCCACAAGGTCGAGGCTGCAATGAGTCGTATTTGTGCCACTGTACTCCAGCCTGGGCAACAAGGTAAGACCCTGTCACACACACACACACACACAAATGGATTTTATTAAATTTCAGCATCTTTTTAATATTCTATGTAGGAATGGTCATCTTGAGGAAAAGCACTTGAACAATTCAATTGCAAGCTGAACTAGCCACCCTTTGCATAAACTTATCATTTTGAAAAGACCAATAGATGTGTTATGATTATTTAGTCTTATTTGGCAGACACTTTCACAACTGGTAGTATTTGTTGCCAGTGATAAAATTCGAGCTTTCGGTCAGGCGCAGTGGCTCATACCTGTGATCCCAACACTTTGGGAGGCCGAGGTGGGCGGATCACCTGAGATCAGAAGTTCGAAACCAGCCTGGACAACATGGCAAAACCCCGTCTCTACTAAAAAATACAAAAATTAGCTGGGCATGGTGGCATGTGCCTGTAGTCCCAGATACTTGGGAGGCTGAGGCAGGAGAATCGCTTGAACCAGGGAGGTGGAGGTTGCAGTGAGCTGAGATCATGCCACTGCACTCCAGCCTGGGTGACCAGAGCAAGACTCTGTCTGAAAAATAAAAATAGGCTGGGTGTGGTGGTTCACACCTATAATCCCAGCACTTTGGGAGGCCAATGCGGGTGGATTGCCTGAGCTCAGGAGTTCTTGACCAGTCTGGACAACACGGTGAAACCCTGTCTCTGCTAAAGTACAAAAAATTAGCCGGGCATAGTGGCACGCGCCTGTAGTCCCAGCTACTCCAGAGGCTGAGGCAGGAGAATTGCTTGAAACCATGAGGCAGAGGTTGCAGTGAGCCGAGATTACACCATTGCACCCTAGCCTGGGCAACAGAGTGAGACTCTGTCTCAAAAAAATAAAATAAAATAAAATAAAATAAAATAAAAATACAGTGGAGCTTTTAAATGAAAATCAGAGTTTTGTAAAATTTGTACCTGCTACTGTGAACTTGATAGCTTCCCAATATTTAAAGACTTTTCTGATGAAATTGGCGATGGTATTAATAAATGTGATTCTTATATAATGAAATGTGTCAATATCTTGGAGATCTGCTTAACTCAATGAACCAATATTCTCCAAATGACCAATGCAAGATGTTACAAATCATGCATGGGTAAAAGATCCATGTCGCAAGAGGGACCTATTAGTTAATGTAACGGAGTACAGAAACATTCACTGATATTGTTCCAGATTCTACATTATGACTAATCTTTAAGGAAATGTCACTGTTGAGTACTGATACTGCATGAAAGATTAATATCCAAAGTCACCTGAAAAATTTGTTCAAAGGCTGTAAGAGGCCTGATTTTCTTCATATACTTCAACAAAACCAACATATCAAAACAGATTGAACCCAGACACAGACCTGAGAATCCAACTGTCTTCTATTAAGCCTAACCTTAAAGAGATTCAAACATCTTTTCTCACTAATATTTTTTATTCTGGGATATATATACTTAATTTCATAAAAATTGTATATTTTATATTAAAATCTAGCGTTATTTTTAGATGAATTAATATTCTAAAATGTATCACTTTTAATTTCTTTTATTTTTGAAAATGTTTTAGAGACAGAGTCTTGCTCTGTTGCCCAGACTGGGGTGAAGTAGCGCAACTGTAGCTCACACAGCCTCAAATCCCCAAGCTTCAGTGATGCACCCACCACAGCTCGGAGTAGCTAGGACTGCAGGTGCATACCAACATGCCCGACTAATTTTTTTCAATTTTTTTTTTTCTTTAGAGATGAGAGTCTCACAATGTTGCCCAGGCTGGTCTCAAACTCCTGGCCTCAGGCAATTGTCCTTCCTCAGCCTCCCAAAGCACTGGGATTAAGGCATGAGCCACTGTGCTCGGCCTTAATATCTAATATGGTAAATGCCAGTTTACATAATTCACACTAACCAAAGCTCTTTAGGATCCTCAGTAATCTTTAAGTTTCAAGAGGTCACAGCACTAAAAACTTTGAGAGAACTGAAACCATACTTACAGTGTTACCAGAAAGGGGTAACAAACCCCTACCCAATCCCCAAGAAAGGATTCTTGAACCTCCTGCAAGAAAGAATTTGGGTTGAGTCCACTGAGTAAATTGAAAGCAAGTTTATTAAGAAAGTGAAGGAGGTAGGGCACAGTGGCTCACACCATGTTGGCCAGGCTGGTCTCGAACTCCTGACCTCAAGCGATCTGTTTGCCTTGGCCTCCCAAAGTGCTGGGATTACAGGTATGAGGCACCACACCTGGCCCTGGTTAATTTTTTTTTTAACTGAACATTTTAATGAGATAATTTTAATTCACATGCAATTGTGAGAAATAATACAAAGAGATTACTTGAAACATTTACCCATTTCCTCCAGTGGAAACGTCTTCCAAAACTGTAGCACAAAATCGCAATCAGGATATCAGCTTGATACAATCTTACTTAGAAATCTCATTTTATTTTTACACATTTATATGTATGTATTTAGTTGAACGTAATTGTATCACATGTTAGGTATTCACCACAGTCACCTGGCAACCAACAATCTGTTGTCCATTGATAAAATGTTGTCATTTTCGAAGTATTACATAGATTGAACTATACAATATATAACCTTTTGAGGTTGGCCTTTTGCAATCAGCATAATTCCTAGCGATGCATCCAAACTGTTGCATGTATTAATAATTAATACTTTATTCTTTTTTTTTTTTTTTTTGAGACGGAGTCTTGCTTCATTGTCCAGGCTAGAGTGCAGTGGCACGATCACTGCTCACTGCAACATTCACCTCCTGGGTTCAAGCTATTCTCCTGCATCAGCCTCCTGAGTAGCTGGGATTATAGACTTGTGCCACCATGCCCAGCTAATTTTTGTATTTTTAGTAGAGATGGGGTTTTGCCATGTTGGCCAGTCTGTTCTCGAACTCCTGAACTCCTGACTTCAGATGATCTGTCTGCCTCATCCTTCAAGTGCTGGATTACAGGCGTGAGCCACCACACCAGGCCCTAAGCATCTTGATTTAACCATAATGCGACTTTCTGCATTTTTTGCAAAGATTGCAAACTCCGTTACTTGCAGTCACCTACTATTTGTTCTTAAAGCACAGCACTAGGACTTGCCTAGGGGTTCCAGTCCTTGTAGCTTGGACTCCCTTTCGAGTTTATTTGGAGCCCCAGAGCACTTTAACCTGCAGTGGCAAGGCCTGACTGAACTCAAATTCTAACTGCTGGGCTCATCTAAATGCTCCCTCTGTGGGTGGGCATAAGCTGAGTTCAGTCTGGTTTTGCTTTCCAGTGTGACAGGGCAGCACTGAGTTCAATGTCAAATCTCATAATCACTGCATTCTCCCTCACCCAAGCACACAGATTCTCTCCCTATGCCATGTGGCCACTGCTGGAAGGTGATGGGGAGGGGCATTGGAAATTCAAGACTGTATTTTCTACACTCTTCAGTGCCTCTTTCAGCAATATAAGGTTAAAACAAGCAACTGATGGCTGAGTGCGGTAGCTCACACCTGTAATCCCAGCATTCTGGGAGGCAGAGGTGGGCGGATCATGAGGTCAGGAGATCAAGACCAGCCTGGCCAACATGGCGAAACCCCATCTCTATTAAAAGTACAAAAATTAGCTGGGTGCGGTGGTGCGTGCCTGTAATCCCAGCTACTTGACAGGCCGAGGGACGAGAATCGCTTGAACCCAGGAGGTGGGTTTGCAGTAAGCCAGGATCACACCGCTGCACTCCAGCCTGGTGACAGAGTGAGACTCCATCTCAAACAAACAAACAAAACCAAGGAACTGTGGTTGCTTCACCTGATTTTTGGTTCTTATATAGGTGGGTTTTTTGTGGGGTAGATAGTTGCTACATTTGGCGTTCCTGCTCAGGGGGATGATCAATGGAGGCTTCTATTTAACCGTCTTGCTCTACCCCTGCTTTTCATTGTGGTTTTAATTTGTATTTTCCTGGTGGTAATTATGTTGGAAATCATCTCATCTGTTTATTTGCTGTCTCTATATTTTCTTCAGTGAGATGTCTCTCCTTGTCTCTTGTCCATTTTCTAACTGGATTTTTTGGGTTCTTTTTTAACTATTGAAAATAGTTTATATTCAAGAGAAAATCTGCTCACTTTTATCAATAGAAAGCCCATCTGTATTCTTGCAAAATATATTTTAAATGAAAGTTAGCTTTACCCCATAGCAATTTCAGATGTGCTAAGGGTTGTTTATGGCCATTTAGTAAGAGCTAGTTTTTAAGATAGGGTCAGAAAAAAATAAGGATAATACAGCAAGTTGATTCCCTGGATCTTCAGGATATCCCCCTGTCATATAATAAGATATACAATGTTCCGAAACCTTGTAATTTCCCAAACAATAGGAACGATAGAAGCATCTTTTGTCATAATATTTGGTTTTACGCTCCAGTTCCTGACACTAGACTTCTAAGACCCTTGGAATCTCTGGAATGATAAGAGTGTCTTTTTCTAGTTAATGAGATGACTGGTGGCTGGGAACTCTAGATCACTTCAGGGTGGAGACTGGTGACCAGAAGGACCAAGGCAGGATTAGAGGGTCAGACTAAAAGTTCCAACCCTCCCTGCCACCTCCAATTCTGGGAAGAGGGGCTGGAAATTCAGCTAATCATCAATGACTAATGATCTAGTCTATCATGCCTGCCTAATGGAGCCTCCATAAAAATCCTGAACAACAGGGCTCAGAATGCTTCCAGGCAGGTGAAGCAACCAAGCACCATAGCCCATGGGGACAGTAGCTTAGGCACTAAAGACCCTCTGGACCTTGCCCTAGGTACCTCTTCATAAGCTGATCATTTGTATCCTTTATAATAAACTTGTAACAGTGTGAAATGGAAATAAAATTCCAAGTCCCCCGACTGACTGAATGGACTCCTCTTAACCAAGGAGAGCCCAGAAAAACTTTAAAAACCAATTTTCCCCTTCAGGACGAGATGGAAGGTGGGATGCACCTCAGTACACGCCCTCCTCACTAACTGTTGCCAGGCCTTTTTTCCTGAGTTACACAGAAACCAGCCCTGGAGAAACAAATAATAGCAAACTCACTTCTTCACTGACTTTAGCCAACCACCTGATGCCATGGTTAGACTCTCCTCTTTTTGTGCAGTTTCAACATGACAGCTGACTACTTTCACAAAGCACTCCTTCCTGACTGAAAACACCACTGACCACCAGCCAGTTCTGGCCAGTTTACAGAGGCTGCCCACAAAGTGCCTCTGTGTCCTAAGTTTTATCTTTTGACATATAGAGCCTAATTTTACTGCATTTTAATGTTAAATCTCCATTCCAAAGTGAACATGGGACATATGTAACATGTATGTTTGCTCCTTGCAAAAATGCATGACTGCCTTAATGAATATTCGTACCTCCCCCTGTGACATGTCAAATATATATATTTATCCAACTCATTTGACATAAAATTCCTGTCCCTCCCTTCCTACCTTGAAGTGCCTGTTTCTGGTCTCAGCCAGAGGCTCCACTTCCCTGCAGGTAGCAACCCTTCTCAAGAAATAAAGGCTTTTCCAAATTTAAAGGTTTTAAGTCAACAATAGGAAGCAAAGCATTCCCTTGAATTCCATGAAATTATAGCAAATCATCAAATTTGAGGAGGTGATTATGGGAACTCCTGATTTTTAGCCAACTCGGACAGATGTGTGAGTATCCTGGGCACCCAATACTCGCAGCTGGCATCTGAGCAGTCCTGTGGGACTGAGCCCTTATCCTGTGGGATCTGCTCTAACTCCATGTAGTTAATGTCAGGATTGAATGAAATTTGTAGGACACCTGGTTGGTGTCCGCAAAGACCTGGAAAATTGCTTCGTGTGGAAAACCCACACATTTGGTACTAGAAGTGCTGTGAGCAGAGAAACATTTTTCCTTTACCCCTCCTTCTGGGGCTGGTGTTCACCCCCAGCTCTGCTGATTCATGCTCATTTCATTGACAACAGTGTCAAGCAGGAGTAGGGGCTGCCTCAGGTGAAGACACGGACTGAGATGGTTTGTTTCTGTCCAGAGCATCTGTCCCCGTTTCACAGTGCTGGTCTTGGGGACCACTTAGTCACAAACTAAGAGGATTACTCAGGGTTGTTTACTGGCTTAATCGCTAGTAACTGTCCCCAGAACATACTCAGCTTTGGAATCTTCCAGAGTGGTCACTTGACCAGGAGATGTAGGCAAGAGTTAAGGAGCAGAATTGCAAATGCCTGCAAACAGGGATCTTGGCCGGTAGGAACTACAGAGGGCAGACAGTGTGGAGGTGACTGCTGTGTATGATTGAGCCTTAGCAGTCAAAATAACATGTCATTCCTCTACCCCAAGTTTGTCAAGGTTCTTAATGTCAGCAAAGGCCAGCACTCTACAACCCAGGAACCCTTTCTAAGCCTGACAAAAGATTTAAAACTTCATTTGGAAGTGCTCTTTACCGCAAGCTTTGATTCCACTGCCTGTGCATCTTTTGAACTCACATAAAAATGTTCATCACACTGACCTTGTCCTGCTGAACACAGCTCTACCATTTACTCAGAGAAGCCAAAAAGGTCTGTTTTCTTCTTCAAAAAACAGAAAATTTTTCCCATGTTTCATTTTATTCTCAACTTTTTGGGGTAGATGATAAGCTGATAATGAAAATATGGTGATAAGCATGTGATTTTCAAATGAATTTTTAATAGCAAATAATTTGCTCCATCTGGGAAAGGTTGATCACATTTTCAGCAACTAAGTACAAATCAGGATGGATTATTTCCAGCATTTTTTTAAAAGCTTATTGAGAACCAATCACACTAGCTGCTCAGTGTCAGTCATGTTTCCTGATCCTGAAGAGGGCTAAGCCCTCACCCCATCCCTCATCCCTTAAGGCCATGGTGCCTCAAAATATCAAAGACTTTTTGTTCACCAGACACCTGCTGTAGTTTCTGTCACCCAGTTTCTCGGCTCTCCTGTGGGTCGCGCTGTGACACTAGTTCACACTCTACTTCACTCCAGCCATCGGCAGAAGTGTCAGGCAGTGACATGGATCAGTCGCTGAACTTGGCTTCTCTGGGTGCTGTTCACATAACACACAGCCTCTTATTTGAGAAACAGGAGCAGAAAGACATCAAGTACTTAGGGAAAGCAAGGTTTAGGATAGCTCTGGGACCACATTTTGATCCATCCAGCTCTCATCTTCATCTGCACATTAGGAGTTCCAGAATTAAAGGGATTTATGAAAAGGAAAGAGAGAAAAAAACTATTTACACACATGTTTATAGCAGCATTATTCACAATATCCAAAAGGTAGAAACAACCCAAATGTCCATCGATAGATGAATGAGTAAAAAAAATGTGGGTGCCTCCACACAATAGATTATTCAGCCTTAAAAAGGAAGAAAATTCTGCCGGGTGCAGTGACCCACACCTGTAATCCCAGCTCTTTGGGAGGCAAAGATGAGTGGATCACGAGGTCAAGAGTTCGAGACCAGCCTGGCCAGCATGGTGAAACCCTGTCTCTACTAAAAATACAAAAATTAGCCAGGTGTGGTGGTACGCACCTGTAATCTCAGCTGCTCGAGAAGCTGAGGCAGGAGAATCACTTGACCCCAAGAGGCAGAGGTTGCAGTGAGCTCAGATCCTGCCACTGCACTCCAGACTGGTGACAGAGCAAGACTGCATCTAAAAAAAAATTTTTTTAAAAAAGGAAGAAAATTCTAACACATTTTACAACATGGATAAACCTTGAAGAGGACACCATGCTAAGTGAAATAAGACAGACACAAAGGGACAAATGTTATATGATTCCACTTATATGAGACACCTAGAATAGGCAAATTCATAGAGACAGAAAGTAGAACAGAGGTCCCCAGGGACTAAGGAAATGGGGTGATATGGTTTGGCTGTGTCCCCACCCAAGTCTCATCTTGAATTTTAGCTCCCATAATCCCCACCTGTCATCTGAGAGACCAAGTGGGAAGTAAGCGAATCACAGGGGTGGATTTTTCCCGTGCTGTTCTCGTGATATTGAGTAAGTCTCACGAGATCTGACGGTTTCCTAAAGGGCAGTTCTCCTGCACAGGCTCTTACCTGCTGCCATGTAAGACATGCCCTTGCTCTTCCTTTGCCTTCCGCCGTGATTGTGAGGCCTCCCCAGTCATGTACAGCTGTGAGTCCATTCAACCTCTTTTTCTTTATTAATTACCAAGTCTCAGGAATTTCTTCATGGCAGTATGAAAATGGACCAATATGGGGGGAATAGGGAATTATTGCTTAAAGAGTACAGAGCTTCAGTCTGAGATGATGGAAAAGTTTTGGAGGTGGATGGTGGTGATGGTTGCACAAAGATGTGAAGGCACTTAATGCCACTGAAACTGTACACCTAAGAATGTTTAAAATGGGTCGAGTGCGGTGGCTCATGCCTGTAATCCCAGCACTTTGGGAAGCTGAGCAGGGTAGGTCGCCTGAGCTCAGAAGTTCAAGAGTGGCCTGGACAACATGGTAAAAGCCCATCTCTACCAAAAACACAAAAAATTAACCAGATGTGGTGGTGTGCACCTGTGGGCCCAGCTACTCAGGAGGCCGAGATTGCAGTGAGCTGACATGGTGCCGCTGTACTCCAACCTGGGTGAAAGAGTGAGAGCCTATCTCAACAACAGCAAAAAAAAGGCTAAAATAGTAAAATTTTATGTTCAGTATATTTTGCCACCTTTTTTTGTTTTTAAGAGACGGAGTCTCACTCTGTCACACAGGCTGCTGGAGTGCAATGGTGCGATCTCTGCTCATTGCAACCTCTGTTTTCTAGATTCAAGTGATTCTCCTGCCTCAACCTCCTGAGTAGCTGGGGCTACAGATGCATGCCAGCATGCCTGGCTAATTTTTTGAATAGAGATGGAGTTTCGCCATGTTGCCCAAGTTGATCTCAAACTGCTGAGCTCAGGCAATCTGCCAGCCTTGGCCTCCCAAAGTGCTGGAATTACAGACGTGACCCACCGCGCCCGGCCTTCCCACAATTTTGTTGTTGTTGTTTGTTTGGAGATGGAGTCTCGCACTGTCGCCCAGGCTGTAGTACAGTGGTGCACTCTTGGCTCACTGCAATCTCCGCCTCCTGGGTTCAAGCAATTCTCCTGCCTCAGCCTCCCGAGTAGCTGGGACTATAGACGAGCACCGCCAAGCCCAGCTAATTGTTTTGTATTTTTAGTAGACACGGGATTTCACCATGTTGGCCCAGATGGTCTTGGTTTCCCGTCCTCATGAACCGTCCTCCTCTGCCTCCCAAAGTGCTGGGATTACAGGCATGAACCACCAAGCCTGGCCCACAATTTTTTTAAGGGGAGGGAAAACGTGCTTGTGCTTTTCACTGGCCCCAGTTACTTTTCTTTTTTTTGAGTTGGAATCTCACACTGTCACCTGGGTTCAAGTGATTCTCCTGCCTCACCCTTCCAAGTAGCTGGGATTACAGGTGCCTGCCACCACACCTGGCTAATTTTTGGTATTTTTAGTAGAGATGGTGTTTCACTATGTTGGCCAGACTGGTCTCAAACTCCTAACCTCGTGATCCACCCACCTCGACCTCCCAAAGTGCTGGGAGTACAGGCATGAGCCACCACAGCCAGCCCCCAGATCCTTTTCTAAAGGGTGTCACTTTCTGGGTGGCTAAGTGAGGCAGTGCTTAGTAACCAAACTACCCTTGATGTGCTGGTAAATGCTTAACAACTGGCTCTCTAACAAGAGCAAAAAACAACTGCATGAAAATATTGGTACATAAGTTTATTATACATTTTTCTGATAAAAAGGATGTGAGTCACACAATTTACAGATAATGATAAAATATACAACACTCTTTATTTTATTTATTTATTTATTTATATTTATTTTTTTTTTTTGAGACGGAGTTTCACTCATGTTACCCAGGCTGGAGTGCAATGGTGCGATCTCGGCTCACTGCAACCTCCGCCTCCTGGGTTCAGGCAATTCTCTTGCCTCAGCCTCCTGAGTAGCTGGGATTACAGGCACGCACCACCATGCCCAGCTAATTTTTTGTATTTTTAGTAGAGACGGGGTTTCACCATGTTGACCAGGATGGTCTCGATCTCTTGACCTCGTGATCCACCCGCCTCGGCCTCCCAAAGTGCTGGGATTACAGGCTTGAGCCACCGCGCCCCGCCCAACACTCTTTATTTTAAATTCCACATAGCCAATTGATATTCAGGAAGTGATTTGATTGACTTTTGCCAAACTCTTGTACCTGCAGCAACAATGACTAATGAACAAACACAGTTCTGACATGAATGCTGGTTGATATTTTTGTTTAATAAGTAAGACAAAGGCGAAACAAGGGCATATGTCAGAATGAATTGGATTATAGTTTTTGGATATTGGAAGATTATTTCCCCAATTTCTCTTTTTTCTGCTCCCCTGCTCTCCATTTCTTCTTTGTCACAATGAAGAGCTACTGACTCAACATAATTTCAAGTTTAATCTACATTATTAATATTTTCTCTACCATGTTGTTACATTTAGAAAATCAATAAAACAATATTTTAAGCCCTGATTTATAGTGTTTACTGATTTCTGTGGTGTAGATACTCCCACCATGACTGATTTCAACCTGTCAGCGTGAATTCACCTGAAGGTGGCGTTAGAAAGAGTCATGTAGTAAGGCACTCCTGTGTGGTGTTCCATATAGAAGACTTGAGTAAACTTCAAAACATCGATACACAGCTAGGAAAACATAATCAGGGAATAACGAGGTTTTAGTATTTATTTTTTGTTTTTAATGTCATTTATTCAGTTGTAAGTTTATACAATTTAATTTTAAAGATAATCATGTTTCTGGCCAGGTGCAGTGGCTCATGCCTGTAATCCCACCACTCTGAGAAGCCAAGGCGGGTGGATCACGGGGTCAGGAGTTCAAGACCAGCCTGACCAACATGGTGAACCCCCACTCTGCTAAAAATACAAAAATTAGCCAGGCATGGTGGTGTGTGCCTGTAATCCCAGCTACTCAGGAGGCTGAGGCAGGAGAATCGCTTGAATCCGGGAAGCAGAGGTTGCAGTGAGCCAACGTTGTGCAACTGCACTCCAGCCTGGGCAACAGAGTGAAACTCCATCTCCAAAAAAACAAAAAAAAAATCATGTTTTACATCTGGCTCACAAATTTCTCAAACATTTAACGACTGACTCACTCACATAAGCCAGTACATGCCAGGTTTGGCAAACCATGAAATACTCATCTCTTTGTAAGAATTGTGGAAGAGTTCTCTGCCTCCAAAGCTATCCCAGAAAGCATAGAAATCGGGGGGTGGAGGGATGTCCCTTATCAAAGGCATGGAATGAGAAGGAAAAAATTCAAAAGTAGAAGAAAAAGGAAATTGGGAGGGCCCCATCACACTGGCCTCACAACCCTGCTCTAGAATCTTCTTCCTTCTCTATTATCTTCACACTTCCTTGGATCTTGTTCTCCGGTCCTTCTCAGTGTTGCCCCTGTGGCTCCCCTTGGCATTGCTGTCCTTCCTGGGCTTCTTGTCCCGTTCTTCTATTCGCCTTGCAGTCTTGGCTCTCCTTCCACTTGTTCTGGTGATGTACAACTTCTTAGTCACCAATTTCCATGATTTTTTTCAATCCTCCCCCTCTTCTTTTTAAAAATTTTTAAAGTTTATTTTTATAGAGACGGGGTCGTTGCTGTATTGCCCAGGCTGGTCTCGAACTCCTGAGCTCAATTGTTCTGCCCACCTCAACCTCCCCAAGTGCTGGAATTACAGGTGTGAACCACCACGCCCTGCCCCTCTTTTCCTTTTCTGCCATAGCAGGGGCTTAAGTTGAAAATGGGGCCACAGGAATCCCTCTATCAGAGGACTACGAGGAAATCACAGCAGGCTCAGCCTTCTGGGGCCTTTTCTTTCTAGTTTTCTGATGCTCAGTGTTGCCTTTTCATGAACTGAATGATCAAAAAAAAGGGGAAACTCTGCAAGATGCATCTTCAGTTGGATTTGGGGTGGTTGTCCAATAAATAAATTTTCATTAATGAGGAAAGCATAGAAGTGTGGAAAAAGTTAATAAACCCTGTGATAAAATGAGGCAATAGCAATGCAAATTTCTAGGGGGCTGATTAAGAAAATATATATTTTTTTAAAAAAAACTTAATAATTTGGTCATTAAATATTTAACAACTCAAGGACCATTTAAAAGAGAAAAAATTGTTATAGACCCTTTTTAAAGAAAAAAACATTTTCTTGTGGATCCTCAGTGTTGCCTTAAATTATTTTTATTATGTTATTTAAAGAATACAAACATGGCTGGGTGCAGTGGTTCATGCCTACAATCCCAGCACTTTGGGAGGCCCAGGCAAGTGGATCACCTCAGGTCAGGAGTTCAAGACCAGCCTGGCCAACATGGTGAAATCCGGTCTCTACTAAAAATACAAAAAATTAGCTGGATGTGGTGGCAGACACCTGTAATCCCAGTTACTTGGGAGGCTGAGGCAGGAGAATTGCTTGAATCCAGGAGGCGGAGGCTGCAGTGAGCCGAGATCTCGCTGCTGCACTCCTGCCTGGGCAACAAGCGCAAAACTGTTTCAAAAAAGAAAAAAAGAGAGTACAAACATAAACTAGATATAAAGCCCATATTTTATAACCTTCACATAATTATAAAATATAAACAAAATCACGAAAAGCAATAACATTTTAACAAAGAACATTAATTTAATGTGATGAATGATGTTCTTAAAAGCACATTACTGCTGTTGGGCTAAATAGTTGGTTTGTTGAAAAAAGTAACTGATTAATCAATAAACAAATAAATCTTGTCTTGTTCATTGGTGGGAGGAAATGGCAAATCATGGCGTCTCTGTTCTTCCCACCCCCCACCAACTCTTGACAACTACAAAAACATGAGGGAGTGAAACAAGGAAGTATTACTCTCTTTATATTCTCCCATATTTGTCACTATTAAAAACCAAACTAGGCTGAGCACCGTGGCTCATGCCTGTAATCCCAGCACTTTGGGAGGCCGAAGCGGGTGGATCACCTGAGGTCAGGAGTTCAAGATCAGCCTGACCAACATGGAGAAACCCGGTCTCTAAATATATATATGTATACACACACACACACACACACACACACACACACACACACACACACACACACAAATTAGCCCAGTATGGTAGTGCACCTCTGGAGTCCCAGCTCTGGGGGAGAGCGAGAAACCAGGAGGCAGAGGTCGCGGTGAGCCAAGATTCTCCCCCTGCATCCCGCCTGGGCAAAAGAACAAGGCCTCCACTAAAAAAAAAAAAAACACAAAAAAACAAACTAGGCCAGGCAAGGTGCCTAATGCCTGTAATCCCAGCACTTTGGGAGGCTGAGGCTGGTGGATCACCTGAGATCAGAAGTTCAAGACCAGCCTGGTCAACATGGTGAAACCCTGTCGCTACTAAAAATAACAAAAATTAGCTGGGCACAGTGACGAGCACCTATAATCCCAGCTACTCAGGAGGCTGAGGCGGGAGAATCTCTCAAACCCAGGAGGTGGAGATTGCAGTGAGCCGAGATTGTGCCATTGCACTCCAGCCTGGGCAACAAGAGTGAAACTCCATTTTAAAAAATTAAAAAATCATACTAAAGAAGAAAAACCAGCCTGGGCAAGGTGGCTCATACCTGTGATCCCAGCACTTGTGGAGAATGAGATCGGAGGATCACTTAAGGCCAGGAGTTCAAGACCAGCCTGGGCAACAGAGTGAGACCCATTCTCTACAAATAAATAAAAATAAAAAAATTAGCTGGGCACAGTGGGTCATGCCTGTAATCCCAGCACTTCAGAGGCCAAGGCAGGCAGAGAGCTTGAGCGCAAGAGTTCAAGACCAGCCTGGGCAAAATGGTGAAACCTTGTCTCTACAAAAAAATGCAAAAATTAGCTGGGTGTAGTGGCATGTACCTGTAGTCCCAGGTACTCAGGAGGCTAAAGTGGCGGGGGTTGCTTAAGCCAAGGAAGTCAAGCCTGCAGAGAGCCACAATTGCACCACTGCACTAGAGTCTAGGTGCCAGAGTAAGACCCTGTCTCAAAAAAAAAAATAAATAAATTTAACCAGGTGTGGTGGCTCACGTCTGTAGTCCTGGCTACTCAGATCTCAGGAGGCTGAGGCAGGAGGATCACTTGAGCCCAGGAGTTCAAGGCTGCAGTGAGCTATGACTGCACCACTGCACTCCAGCCTGGGTAACAGAGTGAGATTGTATTTGGTATTTAATTTTATAGTCTTAAAAGTTGTCTCAAGGGTCGAGTGCGGTGGCTCACACCTATAATTCCAGCATTTTGGGAGGCTAAGGTGGGCAGATCACAAGGTCAGGAGCTGGAGACCAGCCTGGCCAATATGTTGAAACCTTGTCTCTACTAAAAATACAAAAAAAATTAGCCTAGTGTGGTGGTGCATACCTGTAATCCCAGCTACTTGGGAGGCTTAGGCAGAAGAATTGCTTGAACCTGGGAGGTGTAGGTTTCAGTGAGCCGAGATCACATCACTGCACTCCAGCCTGGGTGACAGAGCAAGACTCCATCTTAAAGAAAAAAAAGTTGTCTGCAGGGAAAAAAATTAACTTTCCTTTCCTTTCCCTGATTTTATCTCATGAGCCACCTCCGACTCAGCAACAGGGAATGTCATCTTACCAATTCAAGGTAATCCAATATCTCCTGGGGAAAACAGTCAACTAGTGACTCTCTCCCTCACTCTTTTGAAGATGCCTGAGCTTCAGGGAGCTGTGTCTCGCAGGAGGGAATCTTAATCCACAGTCACTGGTTTTCTCCCTATTGGCTTTTTCTGCTATGGGCTGGCCCCAGTGGTCTTGAGAGCCCAGCCTTCCAGATGGAGGTCGGCAATGCTGCTGGCCTGCACACTCCACGTCTCTGCCCATCTGGTCAATCCTGGAGGCAAACAGGAAGGCTCCCTGTATCCCCAGGCTTCACACGAGTGGAGGGAGGCATGGCGGGGGTGGGGTGGGGGGAAGACAGGGTCTCTCAGCCTCTCTATGCTTCCACCTGCCCAGCTGGCATTTTTGCTCATTTTAACACACCTCACTCTAAGCAGCCGCCATCCTCTCACAGAATCACAGGTGGGAAGTGGGACGCGATCCTCTTGGCCACACGTCACCAGCCTAGTCTGGGAGTTCTACTGAACCCATTCCTGAGTCCCCTCGGGTGCAGTCCAGGGAATACCTCCTCCAGCAGTTCACCCTTGCTTTTTTCCTTCACCCCCACTCCTTTCTCAGTCTGGGGGATTTTTCTCGATAGGGGCAGAAATTGCTCTTACATTATCATTCAATTTTTTTTTTTTTTTTTTTTTTTTTTTAGAAACAGGGTCTTGCTACATCGCTTAGGTTAATTTTAAACTCCCGGACTCATGTGATCCTCTCACCTCAGCTCCCAGGTAGCTTGGACTACAGACACGAGCCACATGCCCGGCCTCATTCATTATTTTGAATCAGCTGTTTGTGGAATAAAGCAGTGATACTTCGGCAAATGTATAAAAATGGACTCTTCAGGAAGAAAAGCCCTGGTTTATCGTGTTTGCCGTTTTCACAGCGTAAACCTACCATGGTTGATTTCAAGCTATCTGTGACGTCACTGGACACTGGCTGTCTTGAACTGGTTCTGGCACACCCTGGATGTTGACGCCGCTGATTACCGAGGATCAAAGTCAAATTCTGTACAGTTCAAATTCATTCTTCTCTCCCTCAAAAACCCAGCTCTTGGCCAGGCACAATGGTTCACGCCTGCAAATCCAGCACTTTGGGAGAAGAAGGCAGGTGTATCGCTTGAGGTCAGGAGTTCGAGACCAGCCTGATCAACATGGTGAAACCCCGTCTCTACTAAAAATACAAAAATTTCCAAGCATGGTGGTACACGTCTGTAATCCCAGCTACTTAGGAGGTTGAGGCACAAGAATCACTTGAACCTGGGAGAAGGATGTTGCAGTAAGCTGAGATCGCACCACTACACTTCAGCCTGGGTGACAGAGCGAGACTCTGTCTCAAAAGAAAACAAACAAACTAAAATTCAGCTTTTACAATGGAAAGTCTTGGCATTCAAGATTTTTTGCCTTGCTGTGCATGGAAACACCCTATTTTAGAACTCAGAACCAAGAATTTGTCTCTGTCAGCTGTCTCCTAAGAGTAACACATTTAGAACTCTATCCCTAAGTGGTGGGAGAAGGTTAATGGGTACAAGAAAGCCTGGAGAAAAGAAACCTCAGTTAATATCTCAAGATAGTCTCCACCACTTGCTTGTAACTTTATTGAATGGTTTGAAATAGCAACTGTGTTATCAATGGAGGCTCCACTAAGAAACTGCTATCAAACGATACAAACTTACTACACAATTAAAGGAAGGGTCAGCTACTAGGGCCAGTGATGGAGAGAGAGAGAGAGAGAGAGAGAGAGAGAGAGAGAGATGGGAGAGCCCTGGGGCAGCAGCAGGAAGAGACCTCCTAAAGAGAGTTACCAAAAGTATGAGAATATTTTGTTCACATTTAACACATCGATGGTTTCAGCACATGCACTCACTAAACATAACTATATGCTATTCTCATTTGAAGATGTAATAAGACTAAATTCAGGGTCATGAAGAAGAGGAGGCCATCCTGACCCCTCAGCCTGGCTCTGCAGCTACGACAGGGGGATGGGAGAGGGAGGAGAGGGAGGAGAGGGAGGAGAGGGAGGAGAGGGAGG
>NW_022436969.1:8556479-8595347 GCF_009761245.1 Sapajus apella | reverse complement strand
GAGGGAGGAGAGGGAGGAGAGGGAGGAGAGGGAGGAGAGGGAGGAGAAGATGTCTAGTTAGTGCCCACTCCTTGTCCGAAGCACCCCCCTCCTTCCTGCCCCCTGTGAGATTATGAGAGCAGAGTTTTATACCCACCCATCACCCCCAGCTCCTAATCCAGTGGGAGACACGGGCAGTGAGAGAGTAGGGTGCAGATGCTCTTGTCCTTTGAGGCCTGGACCTGAGGTGCCCAAGATCACAAGCTGAAAAATGAAAAGGAAGACAGTCTTCACTATTGGGACTATCTTTTGATCACTTGCAAATTATCTTCTTTCCCCTTCTCCCTTACTTTCACAAGTACCTCAAAGTGTCTTTCACTTTAAACAGCAAAGAATAATTCAAAGTGAGAAATTATAAAGACATCAGATTCCAATTAACCTAACTACTGATTGCTTTTGGAGTCGGGAAAGTGCGGCATCAAGGTCAGGGACTTCTCTTTTTACTTGTTGTGTGACTTTGCAAAAGTTACTTGGCATCTCTTAGTTGCAATTCCCTAATTTGTAAGTGGAAATAATATATTATAATGTCGATGTAAGAATCAAGTGAACCTTTATGTAAAGAGAGATTTGCAAACTAGAGTTCCATACAGATGTTTGTTACTGTAACTCCGCACAGATCTCCTCAAAGGTGGAGACCACGTTTTATTTAGTAACCACAGCATCTAGCACAGAGCCTAACCCAGGTCTGTCCTGCATGAAGGTCAGTGGGTTGGATTTTAAAAGAGCCACCTGTGTCAGGCAGAGTGCTGTCAAGAAAAAAGAAGTGGCCAGGTGTGGTGGCTCACGCCTGTAATCCCAGCACTTTGGGAGGCCAAGGCGGGTAGATCATCTGAAGTTAGGAGTTCGAGACCAGCCTGGCCAACATGGTGAGACCCCATCTCTACTAAAAATACAAAAATTAGCCGGGCATAGTGCTAGGCGCCTGTAATCCCAGCTACTCGGGAGGCTGAGGCAGGAGAATCATTTGAACCCAGGAGGTGGAGGTTGCAGTGAGGGAGATTGTGCCATTGCACAATCTTGTCCGGCATGGGCGACAAGAATGAAACTCTGTCTCAAAAAAAGAGAGAAGCCATGCTGTTTTATGTAATTTTAACAGAGATATACAATATACATATAAAATACATATGCAATAGCAATCAGGGAAACGGGTTCTGGAGTGCTGAAAAGGTGAGGTGAGAACATGCAGAAAGGAGAATAACTGCAGGAGGCGGCTACCCGCCCTGGGGCTGGTGGAACAGAGGAGGAGGCTGGGTTAGTAGGATCTGGAGCTGAAGGAGGCGCTGGACTGGGGCTGGTGCCTCTGAGGTTGGCCAGTGTGGGAGAAACTGGAAACCGGAACTTCTGTCTACTGGAATCCACTTCTGGTTGCTGCCAAGGTGAATTAGTGTTGCTGTGGTGACAGTGACAGCAGGAGCAAGAAACATGGGAAAAGGCAAATCCTTCCCCGCTTCAGCCCATCAGTGTCCCTCTAGCATCCTTTATAGGCAAAGCCACCAGGGCTTCTGCTGGTGACAGAGAAATAGAGGGTACAGACCCCTGTCTCGGCATCAGGGTGGAGGATAGAGTGGGGGGATTCTGCTGAGAGCCAACAGCTTAAAAACTGCCACATGGCTATTTAATAAATGCAGAGGAGACTTGCCTATGGATGAAGATAGCAAGGGCTGCACTTCGAAGAACTCCTTTTTTACACTACCTTAGGGAGGAAATGGGAGTGTGACAATGTGGGTCACAGGGTTCTTGGTGCTTAGAACCCTGCCAGGCAACCCTACCTGCTTTCCAAAAGCAGCCTGGCCCTTCTTCGTTGTCCTTGCTGGCGGGGCACTCCTATTGCTGCGGCCAGCAGGAACTCCCATGTACACAGCCAGAGAATAATGTTATTCCACAGCCAGTATAGGGGCAAGCAGAGGAGCAGACTAGCCTTGGCTCCAGCGACACAACTCAGATGCTGGAGAGAAGATGCAGAGAGGGTCCCCTTGGACTAGGAAAAGTGAGAGTGGCCACAGATGCCCCGAGAGTCTTACAGCTATAGGAGGCAGGAGCAGCTGCTCTGGCACATTTGAGACAGTGTCTTCCTCTGTCATCCAGACTGGAGTGCAGTGGCCTGACTCAGTTCACTGAAACCTCTGCCTCCCAGGCTCAAGGGATCATCCCACCTCAGCCTCCTGAATAGGTAGGACTACAGGCGCATGATATCACACCTGGCTAATTTTTATGTGTGTGTGTGTGTGTGTGTGTGTGTGTGTGCGTGTGTTTTGTTCTGTTTTGTTTTGTTTGAGACCAAGTCTCTCTTTGTTACCCAGGCTGGAGTGCAGTAGTGCGATCTCGTCTCGCTGTAACTTCTGCCTACAAGATTCAAGCGATTCTCCTGCCTCAGTCTCCTGAGTAGCTGGGATTACAGACACACACGACCACACCTGGCTAATTTTTGTAATTTTAGTAGAGATGGGGTTTCGCCATGTTGGCCAGGCTGGTTTCAAACTCCTGACCTCAGGTGATCCACCTGTCTCAGCCTCCCAAAGTTCTGTGATTACAGGAGTGCCCTGGCCTGCTCTGGCACATTCCGACTGATGATTTGACCTTGCTCCCTGGGACAAGCACCCAGTTAGCCTCTGTGGATCTTATGACAAGGAAAAATAGAGCACCTTTGGTGATTTCTTACACCCCTCCCAACCCCCTCCTCAGATACATTGATTATATTAAGACTGAGAGAAGACTTACCTGTTTGTACAGTTGATTGACTTTCTGGCTCAAATCTGAAAAGATTTTTCCTTTTTTTTTGAGACAGAGTCTCGCTCTGTTGCCAGGCTGGAGTACAGTGGCGTGATCTCAGCTTACTGCAACCTCTGCCTCCCAGGTTCAAGTAGTTCTCCTACCTCAGCCTCCTGAGTAGCTGGGACTATGGGCACGTGCCACAATGACCCGCTACCTTTTATATTTTTAGTAGAGACGGGGATTCACCATGTTAGCCAGGATGGTCTCAATCTCTTGACCTTGTGATCCACCCGCCTTGGCCTCCCAAAGTTCTGGGATTCCAGGTGTGAGCCACCAGTCCTGGCCTGTGCTTTCCTTTTTAAGTTAGAATCCAAACCAACTGATATGTCTTGCATGACTCTTGAGATCATATTGGAGAGTAATGGCCCATCCCTCTATCATGTTGCTGCAGACCACTAGATGAGACTGCCATGCAGCCCAGGAGAGGAGGATAGACTCGCTCTACTCCTTGAAGACTGATCATTTTGTGCTCCAGACCTTTTCCTCAGTCCCTATTCTTGCTGAAATGTAACCAACCTAATATCTCAGCTTATTAGGGCCCCGTTCTCTGTCTCCCAAGAGTTTGGTTAGTTATCTCAACAGGCAGGGATGGGAGGGGGTGTTGCCATTCAATGCACAACAAAAATTGGGAGTGGAGCATTCCTCCAGGCCACAGGCATAGCTTTGTGCTAAGTATTAGCACTAGAGCAAATTCCACCGAATTCTTTGGACCCACATGACAAGCCCAGCACCATGCCTCTTCCTGCAGTCCAGGCGGTGAGCGTTCATTGGTAGGCATTGTGCCTTGGCAGCTGGCTGATGTAGCTCATGGAGAAACTCGCATCTATGGTCAATATCAATCACAGTTGACATTAACAAGAAATCAACATAAAATGGCTAGGACCAGCCATCTGCAGAAGCTAAGCACTTTGAACATACAGTAGTTGTTAACATGGTCCAGCCTCTCTGCCAAATAAAATCAGGAAACAAGAGGGCCTCTTGAGCTGATCAAGAGCCCAGAGACGCTGGGCGCGGTGGCGCTTGCCTGTAGTCCCAGCTACTCAGGAGTCTGAGGTAGGAGAACTGAGGTTGAGGGAGGCTGAGGTGGGAGGATCTCTTGAGTCCAGGAGTTCTGGGCTGCAGTGTGCTATGCCGATCGGGTGTCCGCAGTAAGTTCAGCATCAATATGGTGGCCTCCCGGGAGTGGGGGACCACCAGGTTGCCTAAGGAGTGGTGAACCGGCCCAGGTCAGAAATGGAGCAGGTCAAAACTCCCGTGCTGATCAGTAGTGGGATCTCGCCTGTGAATAGCTACTGCACTCCAGCCTGGGCAACATAGCAAGACCCCGTCGCTAAAAAAAAATGATCCCAGAGAGACGCCACAAGAATGTGGGCCAGTTTTGTCCTTAGGACTGGAAAATGTTTTTTTGAAGTGACCTATTTATCACATTGTGACTGGCTGATACAAAGATGGTGCTGTGTATGGATTCTAGAACCTAGGGGAGGAAGCCACCAAGAGTAAATATTTGTTGGTGTTTATCCTGTGCTGCATCTACCATGTTTGATAGGTCACAGCATAAATAAAAGTCAACATTTACAAGACACTTACTATATGTGCCTGGCCAGAGCTAAGTTTTACATCCACTTACTCATTTAATCCTCACAAGGACACTATGAGATACATTTATCCCTCAGCCTCTTGTGAGTTTGATTATTGAGACTCAGACCCCCAAAGCCTGATATGCTCTGGAATATGATGATACTGAGTAGCTGACCTTGCAAAGCTAAGGGTTTGGAATTTGGTGACACGGCCAACATAGCTACCCTGAGAGTGCCAAGCTGAAACAGATGGCTGGACTCGCTTAAACCATCTTGATTACAAGAGATCATCTGTTCTAGCCCTTGAGTGACCCAGGCAGCTTATCAAAGTGGTGTATTTATTGCAATATGCGAGACTCCAAATATGCAAAACCCAGAACCAAACAGAGACATGTGCCAGTCTTTGTGCAAACTCCAACAGTTTCCATCATACATGCTTTACTTTCAAGGACCTGTAAATGGAAACAAACATGCATTCCACCAAAGACAGGTGGCATGTCTCAGACAGCCTGTAGGGAGACAAAGCAGGTATGGGGTGGGGAACGCACTGGCAAGGATTCTAGCTGCCCAAGAAAGGACAGGAAACTTCCCTCCCAAAAAAGGCATCTTGATGAAGACTTGAAACTCCAGCCATTGACATAATAAGAGCTTTCCCATAAAGTGTAAATATCTACAAAAAGAGAATCAGTCTGAGCCAATGACTCTGAGACAGCTGCATGCCCTGTGTCTTATGAAACACCCCTCCTCTGCCCTCATGTAATCCAAAACAGCAGGGGCAGGAAAGGACTGGCAGGAGTCACTGCACCCAGATGAAAGAGCAGGCTAAGTGGCTCTGGTTTAGTAACTGGACCCTTTATGATATAGCTCACAAAAGTAAAGCCAGGCCTACCAAGTTTCTTTGATAGCAAAATATTTCTACCCTCTTCTAGACACCAATACTGACATAAGAGGTGTATGTTTATAGTAACAAAAATAGAAAATATGGGTACTGAAGATAGTAGAAAACTTGCAAAACTGCTCATATATGTGATCTGAAAGACACTGAGATAGCCTTTCTATTCATTCATCTAAATGTGTACACATTGATGAAGGAATAGAAACCCCAGGATGCTGCATGAACACAGACTTCCATGAGGCGTGGATAAGAAGGGAAAGGATGTTTAACTATATTTTTGAATACATATATTCATTTAATACATATGTTTTAAAAATGTATATATAAACATTCAAAAATGTATATATATTCAAAAAATGTGTGTGTATATATATATATATATTTTTTTTTTTTTTTTTGAGATGGGGTTTCACTCTTGTTGCCCAGGCTGGAATGAAATGGTGCAATCTCAACTCACCACAACCTCCACCTCCTGGGTTCAAGCAATTCTCCTGCCTCAGCCTCCAGAGTGGCTGGGATTACAGGTATGCACCACTACACCCAGCTAATTTTGTATTTTTAGTAGAGACAGAGTTTCTCCATGTTGGTCAGGCTGGTCTCGAACTCCAGGCCTCAAGTGATCCCCTCACCTCAGCCTCCCAAAGTGCTGAGATTACAGCCATGAGTCACTGAGCCCAGCCAAAATATATTTTAAATAATCTTTTTCTTTCTTATGCATGTCTTCTTGAAGTTTAGCTGGATACAAGATCCCGGGGTCCCCATCCATTCATCCATTCACCACTAGCAAGGTCCTAGGAGGACAAATTCTCCTTTTCCCTATCCCTCCACAATTAAATGAAAAAGATAAGATTGCACAGTCAGGATAGTATTTGTGGTGTTTTAGCTGAAGGATGTGTGGAGTGGCACAAAAAGGCAACTATTTCCAAGACTGTATCTCCACACAGGAACAGCACAGTTCCAAGGACAATTCCAACTGTCTCTTTCAATCTAACCAAGCACAACGATCCCTCTGCACCCTAGTGTGATTGGAACATCTAATCCTTCGAGCTCTCTACGGTTGTGTGGACAGAGAACATTGATTAGCCTGAATAAAGCTGCATCCAGAGTCATTCTTGTAATTTTTGTGATTTTCCCATTTCAATTATTGTAAGCAGCAGTTTCAGAAGAGTTGCAATGATAAATTGAATGGAAATGTGGATGTACTAGTGAAAGTAATTTGTAGGCAAAAACACGAGTTTTAAAAAATATTTTACATTCTTTAGATTTTTAACTGATTTTTAAAGAAATACAGCTCATTGCAGAAAATACAGCAAAGCATAATAGAAAAAAATGAATCTCGGCCAGGTGCAGTGGTTCACGCCTGTAATCCCAGCGCTTTGGGAGGCCAAGGCAGGCAGATCATGAGGTCAGGAGTTTGAGACCAGTCTGGCCAACATGGTGAAACCCCATCTCTACTAAAAATACAAAAAAATTTAGCCAGGCATGGTGGCAGGTGCCTGTAATCCCAGCTACTCAGGAGGCTGAGGCAGGAGAATGGCTGGAACCCAGGAGGCAGAGTTTGCAGTGAGCTGAGATTGCACCAACCATTGTCCTCCAGCATGGGCCACAAGAGCAAGACTTCGTCTCAAAAAAAAAGAAAAAGAAAAAGAAAAAAACGAATCACTAATAACCCTCCTCCCACTTCTGGTATTAATGACTTTTTCACCTAAGAGATGGAACTAAACAAATCTTTCACAATCATAAAATATTGTAAAGCGTTCTGGTGTCTGCCCTTCATTCCAAGAGTCTCTCTTCCACAGTTCCAAAGCCAACAATGTTTACACTTCCTAGATGGACCGTCGTCTTGGGCAGAATTAGTAGCCTGTATAAAAGTGAATGTTCAATATCCCGTAGGAGGCTTCTGCCCAGAAACATTCTTCCAATCCGCTCCCCAGAACCAGAACTCAAGAACAACACTTGTTATTGCACAGTTACATTTGGCTAAATGTAAATTTCCAATGCCTTTAACTGATTCACACTAAAATGTAAATAATGACTGATGTTTTCTGAGAGAACCTGCTACTACAAGAAGAAGGAAGGACACCCCGGAACCCTAAGCATCTGGGTTTGGGAAGCAACTTTTCAGGGAATAATGGTTCAGGAATGAGCCACTTTCATGCCAGGCAACCCTTCCTGTTAGTGACTCTTTGAAAGCCTAAACGGGGCTTGCTTTAACTTGAAACATGACTATTCTTTGAACAAAACAACCTGGGGCTGCTTGCTGTCACCTGGGAAAGCTAGCCTGGGACACAAAAGTCAAATCACAGACATCATTCCCTTTCTATCTTCTTCTCCTTTGAAAATAGCCTCTTTTTCCCATCTCCCAACTGTTAAAATTAATTAAAAATAGCAGCGAGACTATCAGGCCAAACTGTCCATGTTCACACGAGAATTTCTCATCTTTCCGTAAGCATCCAGTCTTCCCACAGCTTCTTTTCACATTTGACATAGACACGACTTTGGGGTCATTGAACCGCGAATTGATTAAATCCCTTGAATTGTCTTTGAGAAAGAGTTTTCTGTGTGTTTATTAAATAAAATTATCTGGTGTCTTTTAGATTCCTCCGCAATGAACTAATTCCCTTGTTTCTTTGGAATTCTTTGATGTCCCAAGAGCTTCTGGAACACTTCACATGAGACTTTCTTAGGTTCTTCCTTAGAAACAGGAAGTTCACAAAAAGCTCTAAACATTTATTTTAGTTCCCAAAATTGGGATGGGAGATAGCTGATGCATTCTAAAAATAGCAAAAACCCTTCAAACATTGGATTTGATCTTTACCGAAAGAGTGAAAGGTTTTAAATTGAGTCTGAAATTTGTCCAAAACTCACCTAGTTGGATTTGGAGGCATTTTCAAACTCAACAATATTCTTGGCTCTGCTAATATTATACCTGGGAAATTGCTTTATCTCTTTTCCTAACAAACATGCCGGGCACAGTGGCTCATACCTATAATCCCAGCACTTTGGGAGGACGAGGCAGGCGGATCACCTGAGGTCAGGAGTTCGAGATCAGCCTGGCCAACATGACAAAACCCCATCTCTACTAAAAATACAAAAATTAGGTGGCATGGTGGTGGGTGCTACTTGGGAAGCTGAGGCAGGAGAATTGCTTAAACCTGGGAGGCTGAGGTTGCAGTGAGCCAAGATAGCGCCACAGCATTCCAGGCTGGGCAACAGAGCGAGATACCATCTCAAAAAGAAAAAAAAGAAAGAAAGAAAAGAAAAGAAAAAACTTCAGATAAATGCAATATAGCAGAGTTTATTTGAGCAATGAACAGCTGGTGAGTTGTGTAATCCCCCAGATCAGAATAGGTTGAGAGAGACTCTGATGTTGCTGCATGGTGGGAGAGGATTTATGAACAGGAAAAGGAAAGTGATAGACAGGAAATGGAAATGAGGTGTAGAAAGAGCTGGATTGGTTACAGCTTGGAGTTTGCCTCATTTGAACAGCTGGCTGCCTGTGACTGGCTGAAACTCCATGGTTGATACAAGAGTATATTACAACCTGTTTACTCATCCAGTCAGGTTACAGCTCACTAGGCATGGAGAAACTTTTAAGCTAGACTTACAAGGAAACAGCTTCAGACTAAATTTAACAGTGTTTTTTTTAAAAAAAAAAAAAAAAAAAAGTACTGCTCATTTCTTCTTTTCTTTTCTTTCTTTTTTTTTTTTTTTTTGAGACAAGGTCTCGCTCTGTCACCCAGGTTGGAGTACAGTGGTGCGACCTTGGCTCACTGCAACCTCTGCTTCCTGGGCTCAAGGTACCCTCCCACCTCAGCCTCCTGAGTAGCTGGAACTATGGGTGCATACCACCACGCCTTGCTACTTTTTTTATTTTTTGTAGAGATGGAGTTTTGCCATGCCTGAACTCAAGCAATTGGCCTGCCTCACCTCCCAATATGCTGGGACCACAGGTGTGCACCACCACACCTGGCTAAAATTTTTTTTTTTTTTAGTCAAGATTGAGTCTCACCATGTTGCCCAGGCTGGTCTGGAACTCCTGGACTCAAGCAGTCCACCTACCTCAGCCTCCCAAAGTGCTGGGATTACAGGCATGAGCCACCGCGCCCAGCCCCCCATACACTTTTAAACAGGCTATTTCCTCTGTTGGAAACCTCAGGTCCTATGCTTTGGCCAACTTCTATAAATCTCTCCAGATCCAAGTCAGGTACCACTTCCCCAGGAAGCCTACCCTTGAAACCGCCTTTGCAAAAATTACAACAGTGAGAAAATCGTGACAGTGAAAGAGATCGGCTCTAACCAACTCCCATCTTGCCTTTAACCTCCACACTGCCCTTAATCATCCCTGGGCTTGCACCCAACTAACTTTGGGAGACGTTTAGTTTACAGTTAGATGAGAACAGCCTTTCCCCCACACTGAACCACCTTTGTAAAGCTAATGGAAGGCCACCAGGTTAGTAGGAGGAGAGGACCCTGAAGCCTGCTAACGTGTAGACATAAACAATTGCCAGCCATTATTCTACCGGTCACAAAATTTGCAACTTCCCCAGTTACTCCTGCAGATAACATCACTCTTCTAAAACTTAAAATTTTGAAATGTCTTTTCAGGACCAGTGGCTCCACCCACTGGTGGAGATTCCCTGGCCCAGCAAACTAGCCTGGAAAAACCTTGGCTTCTAAATCTTCAGGGAAGATTGATTTGAATAACACACGTAGTGTGGCTGGTCTCATGTCAACTAACTCTTTCTTTATTGCAGTGGTCTCAGTGAACTAGTTTTGTCTGCAGTGGGCAGGAGAACCCAGGCTTGCGCCCCGATCCCACGCCCTGTCTTCCTTTAACCATGGCGTTTATCATGTCTAACATACTTTGCTGTTCTTCTCTTCCTTCACAGCATAACCCAAATAGTGACAGGCAAATCTCAATCAAGTTTGAGGTTTATTTTGCCAAGGAAAATAACATGCCCGGGAAAAAGAAACACAGGTCTCAGAAGAATCTGTGCCCCACGCTTTTTCCAAAGAGGGTTTTGAGGACTTCATTATTTAAAGGGGAAACAGCAAGCAGGAGGGAAAGGAGGAGAGGGGGAAAAGAGGGTTTAAAAGGAGAAGAGGGGTGAAAAAGAGGGTAGGCAATGAGGCAAGTGGTCACATTCATGTGAGGCTCTGTGTAGCTCTCCGTGAATCTACATTTTACATGTGAAGAGCTGGGGGTAAATGTCAATTATGCATTCCTCTCTTTCTCAGTAGCTCTACATTTTACATAAGATAAAGTAATCATGTGAAATGATAGCTAGCAGCCAGGCACGGTGGCTCACGCCTATAATCCCAGGACTCTGGGAGGCTGAGGTGGGTGGATCACCTGAGGTCAGGAGTTCAAGATCAGGCTGGCCAACATGATGAAACCCCATCTCTACTAAAAATACAAAAAGTAGCTGGGCATCGTGGTGGGCACCTGTAATCCCAACTACTTGGGAGGCTGAAGCAGGAGAATTGCTTGAACCCAGGAGGCGGAGGTTGTAGTGAGCTGAGTCCGCACCACTGCACTCCAGCCTGGGCAACAGAGCGAGACTCCGTCTCAAAAAAAAAAAAAAAGAAAGAAAAATTACAGCTAGCTGTTTGCAAACAAAAGGAAGGCAGTTTTTGCATGACTTCGACCCCAAGTTTAATGCTTAAAGCTTCCCTTTGGCATAGTCAGTCTGGGGTTCCGAGATTT
Organism: Sapajus apella; assembly: GCF_009761245.1. Lineage (NCBI taxonomy): Eukaryota > Metazoa > Chordata > Mammalia > Primates > Cebidae > Sapajus > Sapajus apella. The sequence goes on along the minus strand of NW_022436969.1, from coordinate 8,584,354 downwards.
TATTTTATTTTTTCCACAGCACCTAGTCTGTGAGTCTCTGGAGGACATGCACTGGCTCTTTTACCTCTGTTTCCCTCATATATAGCTCCACGCCAGCTTGCAGCAGCCATTCAATGAATGAACGAACAAATGAATGAATGAATGAGGTGCTTTCCCACAGAGTCCTCAGCTGAGCATCTGCTATACTTAGTACCCTAAGAGCTGTCCTCCCTTTATATAGGGGGACAGCCTCTGCCTGCCCTCCGTGCTCACTGCCTGAGACCCCACCCTGCCTGCGGCGCAGAGGTTGTGCATCTCAGCCTTTGCAGCTGGGAGCAGGGGTTGGTGGGGAGTGTGAAGGTGACAAACTGTGGCATGCCCTAGACTGAAAGGCCTGTGCTGCTGGCCCCGGCAGTGGGCACAGTAATGACACATCTTCCCCGTTGGCCTTTTCCTTCTGAGCCACCTGCTTACTTTGGGCCTGTCAGGCCTTGCTGGGAAAAGCCTCATCTCCCAGCTCAGCAACTCCCCACATTATTCAACTAATTCCCAATTGTCTTTCTTTTCTTTTCTTTTTTTGAGACGGCATCTTTCCTCATCATACTACTAAAATCTCCACCCAGGAAGGGACTTTTCTGCCACTTTTTGATCCTATGACTCAGGGACTAGCCTGCTTTCTCACTGGGCCTGTGCGCCCTGTGCTCCACCCTCCGCACGTCATGACACTCACATTCCTCATGTAGTCGCATGTCACCCTTCCTAGAAACACCAGGCATAGCCTAGGGAGCCAGCTGAAGAACTCTCCCTCCAGTGCTGTGTCCCTTGTGTTCAAGCATAAACCCGGAATAAAGTCTTGTCTGGGGAACTTGCTTGGCCTTGTGTCAAATTCTGTTGCATGGGAGCCCTAGAACCTACGGTCAGCAATGGCGATACTCCGTTTTCCTGCCTCCATTCAATGGTTCCCACAGCTCAGTCTCCTCAAGGTGTTACCCCTGATGCCTCCCCTCCCTGAGTTTCCACATCCCACCAGCCACCAAATCCTGATGATGCCACCTCAACCATTGAACTTCAGTTGTCTCCTCCATAAATCTATCCCCATACCACAACATTCTTGAAACGTATGTACTGCCAGAGTGAGCTTTTTTTTTTTTTTTTTTTGAGATGGAGTCTTGCTGTGTCTCACAGACTGGAGTGCAGCGGCGCGATCTCAGCTCACTGCAACCTCCACCCCCTGGGTCTAAGTGATTCTCCTGCCTCAGCCTCCTGAGTAGCTGGGATTACAGGTACACGTCACCACGCCCAGCTAATTTTGTATTTTTAATAGAGACAGGGTTTCACCATATTGGCCAGGCTGGTCTCGAACTCCCAACCTCAGGTGCTCTGCCCACCTCGGCCTCTCAAACCATTGGGATTACAAGTGTGAGCCACCACGCCCGGCCTACCTATGTATCTTAACAGTTAATACAGTGACTAGCAAAAAAAAGGTGCCTTCAACATGCATGTCCAAGCCACCAGGGTATTTTGGCCTAAAGCAGGCATCACTGCTATAGAGGTTAAAGGAGCAAAAGCGACAGGACAGGAGCACAGAGGGAGGAGCAACGATGTGTCTTCTTGGCTAGAAAGGGAAAGCAAACATATTGAATACCCACTTTTTACCAGCGGAGGATCAGCTATCTGCCCATTACTTTGCATATGAAACATAACCTCATATGAAACCCAGCCTGGCCTGACACTGGCCGTGTTTGCTGAAGGGAGAGGGGGTAGTTGGATGGCAGCAGCAGCTGGAAGGGAGGGAAGGACAGCGGCTAAGATGAAGGCAGCATGTGGTGAAATCACTACTCACTACTCCCTGGCTGGGCTCTGCTGAAGCAACCCTCACCAAGCCAAAGCCCCATCTCAGTCTGGGCAGGACATACGCATATGCCCTTCCAGGCCAACAACTCCTGGGAAGTATCATGTTATAAGGGAAGGAGCATGGGCTTCAGAGCCCATGAAGACTGGGGTTCAAGTCCCAGCTCAACCACTGCTATCTGTGTGACCTCAAGCAAGTTACTTAGCCTTTCTGATCTTCAGACTCCTCTCCTGAAAAGGCAAGAAAAATACTTATTTCACAGGATTCATTCCTGGAGCAAATATTTTTTCAGCCCTCATTTGTGCCACCTCTCATCTAGCCAATGGGAATATGGTAGCTTCAAATATGATAGGTACTTTGGGGAGGCCAAGGCAGGAGGATCATTTGAGCCCAGGTGTTCGATCCTGCAGTAAACTAGGATCAGACCACTGTACTTCAGCCTGGGCAACAGACTGAAGCTGAGACAGGATTTTTTTGAGACAGAATCTTGTCTCAAAAAAAAAAAAAATACTATACACACACATATGTAAAATAGGTACTTAATAAATATTGGTTTCCTTCCTTTCTGCTATTTATTCTCTGGGCAAAAACACAGAATCCTTAGAGAAATCCTCTACACCTTTTCTTTCCTTTTTTTTTCTTTTTGAAATGGAGTTTCGCTCTTGTTGCCCAGGCTGGAGTGCAATGATACCATCTCAGCTCACCACAACCTCTGCCTCCTGGGTTCAAGCAATTCTCCTGCCTCAGTCTCCTGAGTAGCTGGGACTACAGGAATGTGCCACCACTCCCAGCTAATTTTTGTATTTTTAGTAGAGACAAAGTTTCTCCATGTTGGTCAGGCTGGTCTCGAACTCCCAACCTCAGGTGATCCGCCCGCCTCAGCTTCCCAAAATGCTGTGATTACAGGCGTGAGCCATCGCCCCCGACCCTCTACACTTTTTCTTTCCTCCAGTGTACATTATTTTATCCTCTAAATAAGATTAGCTAATAATAATACTAAGATCTCCTGTAATCCCAGCACTTTGGGAGGCAGAGGCAGGAGGATGGCTTGAGCTCAGGTGTTTGAGACCAGCCTGGGCAACATGGCGACACCTCACCTCTACAAAAACAGAAAACTGAGCCGGGTGTGGTGGTACATGCCTTTAGTCCCAGCTACTGAGCAGGGGTGGGGCTGGGGCTGAGGTGGGAGGATCACCTGAACCCAGGAAGTGAAGGTTGCAGTGAGCTGAGATCTTACCACTGCATTCCAGCCTAGGCAACAGAGCAAAACTCTGTCTCAGAAAACAAAAACAAAACAAAAAAAAACTAAAACCTAACACTTACTAAGTACTTACTATGTGGTAAGAACTATTAGAAGTTCATATATATATTTATATACTTACTAATTTAATGCTCACAACTCAGTGAGGTTGGGTTTCCCAAATAAGAAAATGGAGGCACAGAGAAGCAAAGGAATATGCCAAGGACACACAGCCAGTAGATGAGGGAGCTGGGATTTGAACCTGGGCACCCTGGCTTGAGTCCACACTCTGAACCAACAGAAACCCGTACATCAGAGATCACGTAGTTCAGCCCCTCTGGACGAAATATTTGCAGGCTGCCTCTTTTTCCTATCCTTTCTTTTTGTTTTCTTGTCTCCTCTCATCTCTTTTCTTCTCAGTTAAGGAAACTGAAGGCCACACTGGGCAATGTTAGGTGACAGGCTCCGAATGACACAGCTACTTCTGGCATTTATTCTGACTCCCATCCCAGGCCTTTTCCATGGCAGCATGGACGAGTATGAAGGCAAATGGCTAAAATTATTATTATTGTTTAATAAATGATTGATATTATCTTATCCCCCTAGTTGTAACGATCATTTGAAGGTATCAGATCCGATAACAAAATGTTTACGTTAGATACCATAGTGTTTCTTTTTGTTTAATTAATAACAGTCTGAAACGTGTTCTTTGTTTTTGCTAGTGCTGTTTTAATTTCTGCCCCCATAAATATTTGTGCTGTTGTCTTAGTTTCAGTTAGCATTCGGTGTTTTCCTTGGACTGTTTTTTGTGATGGGATGGGGGTGGAGTATTTACAGCCTGATATGCCTTCTGTGGAACTCTGCATCCCAAAACCACCACAGCACAGTTCAGGAGACATCGACGTACAGTCAAAACAAGACTGGGAGTGCCCTGTGAGCCAGGCAGTGCGGCGTCGCAGCTGCAGAGTGACCCTGAAGCTCAGGACACCCAAAGGCAGTCATCACACGAAGGAACACTGAAAAAACAAGCCCTCCACTGAAACTTCCAGAACTCTGCTCTGAACTGACACAAGGTGACCACAATCCAGAACCTAATTTCAGGGAAGACTGCTTTCATGAAAGTCAACAGATGTCACTGAGAAATCTGGGTTCACAGAGGATGGTGGAGAAGGAGAGAAATGAGACATTGTAGACAAAAGGCATTTGCGCGTAGAAAGATTTCCAAGTGCTCCCGTATGGCTCGATGAACTCCTCTGAGTTTTTGTTTCCCCATCTGTAAAATGGGACTGCTAATACTCATCTTGATGATCACCAGGGACCAAATGAGGAAGTTATGTAGATGAGATCAGTTTAAAAACTATAAAATGCTCTGGGAATCTGACTGCTATTCTGTACGTATGTATGTATGTACTATATGTATGAAGTGGAGTTTCAGCAGCATGACAGGGACAACAGTGATTTCCACTAAAACACACGAGAAAGAATGTACAATTCATGATAAATGATAGGATTTCAAGTGACTGTTGCATTTCTCTCTGCTGCACAGGCTGGAGTGAGGTGGCTATTCACAGGTGGGTCATGGTTGTAGCACACTATAGAATCAAACTCCTAGGCTCAAGTGATGCCCCTGCCTCGGCCTCCATAGCTGGGACTACAGGCAAACTCTAACACACCTGACTAGCTGTTGCATTTTTTTAAAATTTATTTTATTGCATTTTAGGTTTTGGGGTACATGTGAAGAACATACAAGATTGTTGCACAGGTACACACTTGGCAGTGTGATTTGCTGCCTTCCTCCCCATCACCTACATCTGACATCTCTCCCCTTGCTATCTCTCCCCAACTCCCCACCCCCACCGTCCCTCCCCTATTTCCCCTCAACTGACCCCAGTGTGTAGTGCTCCCCTCCCTGTGTCCATGTGTTCTCATTGTTTAACACCCGCCTATGAGTGAGAACATGCGGTGTTTGATCTTCTGCTCTTCTGTCAGTTTGCTGAGAATGGTGGTTTCCAGGTTCAAAACCTGGGGCAACGGCTTTGCAAACAACAAAGTAACAAATATATAGCCAGGTAGTGTTAGGTAGGGATTCTGCGTGGGCGCCGAGACTTCCAGACAAACTCGAGGCTGGTGAAGCAGGTGACATGTACAGCCTGGAGGAGCCAACTTCTCCGCGCATCCCACCCACAAGATGGGGGCAGTTCTGGGCTGCAGCCCCAGGCTGGGGAGCTCCTGGCATGCATACGTGTTAGAGACAGAGTCTTACAAAAATAAGAAATGAAGTCAAGTTTTCTTTGCAACTTCTATACATGTACCCAGTGAAAATTAGAAAAACACAATTCTAATTCTTACCAGTACTCTTGTCTCAGGATGATAGAATGGAGAAAAAGTTTGAGACAGGGTCTCACTCTGGGGCCCAGCCTGGAGTACAGAGGCAGGATCACTGCAGCCTCAACCTCTTGGGCTCACGTAATCCTCCTACCTCGGTCCCCCAAGTAGCTAGGACCATAGGTGACACCACCACACCTGGCTACTTTTTTTCAATTTTTTTAGAGATGGGGTTTCAGTTTGTTGCCCAGGCTGCGTCTCAAACTTCTGGTCTCAAGCAATCTTTCCACCTCGGCCCTCTAAATTGCTGAGATTACAGGTGTGAGCCACGGTGTCTGGCCAAAAGTAGAATTGTATAGTGATATTCCACAATCCTTCATCAAGTTTCATCTGAATCTGTTTCTTCAAGATTTCACAAAATCCTCAAATGTTGGGGTTGCAAAGGATCTTAAGTGTTATGTTCTAGTCGTTCGCCAGAGATTCCATTTCATTCCTATAGTGTCAAAGCTAAAAACTCTTGTGTTGAAATTCGATCACCTGAAATCATATCCTGGCTGTACCATTTCCTGGCTGTGGGACTCTGAGAAATTTAAATTATCTCCAAATCCCAATTTCCTTATCTACAAAATGGGAATAATAATAACATCTACCCCAGTCTTGCTGTAAAAAAGAAATGAAATAATGTACCCAGCTGGGCGCAGTGGCTCACACCTATAATCCCAGCACTTTTGGGAAGCTGAGGTGGGCAGATCACGAGGTCAGGAGTTGAGACCAGCCTGGCTAACATAGTGAAACCCCATCTCTACTAAAAATACAAAAAATTAGCTGGGTGTGGTTGCGTGTGCCTGTGATCCCAGCTACTTGGGAAGCTGAGGCAGGAGAATCACATGAACCCAGGAGGCAGAGGTTGCAGTGAGCCGAGATCACACCATTCATTACACTCCAGCCCGGACTAGAGTATGAGACATTGTCTCAAAAAAAAAAAAAAAAAAAAAAGTATCCTAATATCCAGCACCCAGCAAGTACCCAGTTAGTGCTCACTATTACTGCCAATTTTAGAAAAGTCAGATATAAAGCACAAAATACTCTGCAGCGACATTCAGCATAGGCCTCCCTTGAGAGACTCTGGCATTCTCTGCCTGCCACTAGCTAACTCTTGATCTGTAAAGCTAACTAACTGAGTATATATCAGAGTGGGGGAAGAAAAAGGAATTTGAAGGGAGTGGCAATAAAATTCATTTAAATATCATAAATCCAATTCAGTAAATCCTTCCACTCAAGAAAGGGGAAGGCAGTGTTTCTAGGACACAGAAAGCCATGCTTTGTGCAAATGTGCTTCCTACTCCAAAAATTGAGCCTGGTGTCCTTGTTCTTATGGTGTGTGGAGGTGATATCCACAAACTGGCTGCCCACGAGCAGGGACCCTTCCCAGCCTGGCATATGAGTCAGTGAGGGATGCAGAAGGCACCAGGGTCACAGGATAAAAATACAGCCCAGCTTCCTGGCCACTAATCTTCTGAAACAGAATGCAAGTGTTTGCATGCATTTTTTCAGACAAAATACGCTACTTCAAAGAGCTTCCTGGCATGCCATATTCCATTTCTAGCTGGGCATCCAGTTCCGCAGGGACTGTGTACTCTGTTCTGCCAAGGAGGGCTCTCGGGGAAGAGCTGGTGGTGCTCTGGGGTGGGAGAAAGGTCACTGGACCAGGAGGCAGGGCGGGCAATGGCTGAGGTCTAGGTTCCATCCCCTCTGCTTCTCTAACCTCTCCTACTGTCACTAAAGGCACCATCTCAGCTCCTGCACTTAGCATGGTTTCCCTGAGTTATCAGCAGCCGCCCAGGAGTGGCTAAGAAAGAAGCACTTCCTTCTTTCACACAGTGATCTTTTGAAACCAAACTGACTCAGGCTAAAAACCTTTCACCAGTCCCTCTGGCCTCTGGAGTGAAGTCCCTGGCACAAGGCCCCTCACAGCCTGACTCCCAATGAAGCCTTTGCTATTCCACCGCTCCCCATGCACCCCACATCCCTCAGCTCCCTCCCTGTTCTCTTCACTTTTCCTGGCGCAGCTCTATCTGCCTTGTTTTCCAATCCATGCCACCCAGGGAACCTTGGCTCACCCCTTAAGACCTCATTCACAGTTCTCTCCAGTAGGATGTGACCCATCTCAACAAAGCAAAGTCCCCGTGCTAACTGGCAGCTCCAGGCAGTCAGTGCACGCTGACTGCAGTTGTGTTATTCCCTTTTCCTTTCCTTCTTTTTTTTTGAGATGGAGTTTCGCTCTTCTTGCCCGGGCTGAAGTGCAGTGGCGCAATCTCGGCTCACCACAACCTCCGCCCCACAGGTTCAAGTGATTCTCCTGCCTCAGCCTCCTGAGTAGCTGAAATTACAGGCGCCCACCACCACGTCCAGTTAATTTTGTATTTTTAGTAGAAATGAGATTTCTCCATGTTGGTCAGGCTGGTCTCGAACTCCGGACCTCAGATGATCCACCCGCCTCAGTCTCCCAAAGTGTTGGGATTACAGGCGTGAGCCACGGTGCTCAGCTGTTATTCCCTTTTCTAGTGGCAGAGAAATCCTCCTCAAGAAGCTCTTTTAAACTAAATCTCAGCAGATTTTCTTATTTCCAAACAGAATTAAAACAGGAAGTGAGAGTCAAAGTGTGCTCCACTGAGACAAAAATCACATTAGGAAATCAAAGTGTCCTCATCTTCTAGGAAGCTGAAGTCTCCTTAGGGTCACTGTGACACTCCCAGGCTTCCATCTGAGAGTCTGTGGAAACTCACTTCAAGAGGTTCTCACCGGTGTTCGATTTTACTCTGAGGCAGGGCAAAATGTTTCATGGTTTTGAAGGTTGAAGAAAGTTCCTGCAGAGGCAAAGTCGGACAGGGTGAAGGGCAGGGGCTGCAGAGAGCCAGGCTGGGGGCCAGCTGGAGCTTAGAAGAGCCTCAGTGTTTTCCTTCATTTAAAAAAATGTCCTTTTGTAGAGGAAGTCCCGTGTCCCTAAGCAAGCCCTAACTTCACTAAAAAAACTGAGCTAAGCTCCGCCAAGTGATTCAGTCTTTTTCCACAGAGAGGGAGAATTGGGATGGTTATTTTTTCTCAACTCCAGAGGACAGTGAGTGAGCAACGAATTCTGTTCATCTTCCACATAGCAAACCAAAGTGGACTCACTTTTACCCAAATGTATCAGTGGAAACCAAATTGGTGTCAGGACACAATTCCCAAGCCTCTTGCTGCTTCTGGGTTTATTCCCTGTTGTCTTTGTTGTTTATTTTGTTCTTCTCACATGTTCCAATGAACGATGATGAATAATGAATAATAATGGTGAATAATAAATGAATGAATGAACACAAAAAAGAAATTTTTCAGCTCAAATTTTTGTTTTGTCATTCATCGTTTACCTATTCATCTGGTACTTACTGAGTTGTTATATGTGAGGCATTGCATTGAAAGTCATCCATTAGGCCAGGCACCATGCCTCATGCCTGCAATTCCAGCACTTTGGGAGGCCAAAGCTGGTGGATCACCTGAGGTCAGGAGTTCAAGACCAGCCTGGCCAACATGGTGAAACCCCGTCTTTACTGAAAATACAAAAAATTAGCCTGTCATGGTGACGAGTGTCCATAATTCCAGCTACTCAGGAGGCTGAGGCAGGAGAATTGCTTGAACCCAGGAGGTAGGGGTTGCAGTGAGCCTAGATTGTGCCACTGAACTCCAGCCTGGGCAACAAAAGCAAAATTCCATCTAAAAAAAAAATATATATATATATACACATATACATATATATATATATATACATATATATACCTATATCATTTACATTTCCTTAGATTACTTGGTAAAAAACAATAAAATGACAATAGTGAGAGAATCCAATGAACACATGAGGATGTTTGATATTGAAACCTGCCTAATTGTCATCCCATAGAACTAATAGCTTCAGGATTTTTTCTTTCTTTTTTTTTTTTTTTTGACACAAATTTTCTCTCTTGTTTCCCAGGCTGGAGTGCAATGGCATGATCTCAGCTCACTGCAACCTCTGCTTCCTGGGTTCAAGCGATTCTCCTGCCTCAGTCTCCCAAGTAACTGGGATTACAGGCATGTGCCACCACACCCAGCTAATTTTGTATTTTTAGTAGAGACAAGGTTTCTCCATTTTGGTCAGGCTGGTCTCAAACTCCTGACCTCAGGTGATCCGCCCGCCTCGGCTTCCCAAAGTGCTGGGATCATAGGCATGAACCACCGCACCTGGTCCACAGCTTTTTGAATAAATCTAGAAATTGACCCTCCCTGGATCTTAAAACCTGAAACTTATATTTGTCTCATCCACCTTCCCTCCTTAGGAAACTGATCCTCAGGTGATCCTGAAGCAGAAAGCTCTGAAACTCTTCAGATGACCCCATCTAAACAAGGAGACACCAGACCCGTCATCCATCATGATTGCTTCCTTACCCCTCCCTAATTCCTGTTTTCCCACCTTCCCCCATTATATAGACCCCCTCATTTTAGTTGGTCGGGGGGATGGATTTGAGACTTTATCTCCCATTCTCCTTGGCTGCAGCATGTGATTAAAGCCTTCTTCCCTCACAATACTCGTGAGCCATTGATTGGCTGTCAGCAAGCAGCAGGGCCTCGACCAAACCCCTGGCATTTGGGTAACGATAGGACAGTTTATAGAAAACAGCCGCTGTTAGAAGTTTAAATGCATTGTTTACAGCAATCAACTAAGCTAGATATGGTGGCATGCATCTGTGGTTCTAGCCACGTGGGAGGCAGTAGCAGGAGGATCACTGGAGCCCAGGAGTTCAAACCGAGCCTGGGCAACATAGCGAGACCCAGTCTCTAAAATAAATATATATATAGATAACTGAAATAAAATAGCCAACTGGCTAACCCACTCCACACATAACCTGAGGCTATGAACTTTGAGGCCATAAAAATTGAAGGTGTTGGTTTAAGTGTGATAAAGGATGTTATAAAGAAGCCAGGGTTATTTTGGATGGTGATATTGCCCAGTCCACCTTCTTAAAGAAAAACAGAGAAATTATTTATTTTTGTTGGCAACATTACAGTTTCTCTCTTCCAAAGAACTCAGAGTATTCATACAAATACTGATAGACTTGAGGAGACAGAGGAGGTCGGGTGGGAGATAAAGAAGTCAGCAGAAGAAGACGAGGGGTAGAGGGAGGAGGAGGCAACTGCAGGAGCAGGTGGTGCGTTTTTCTCTTTTCTTTTCTTTCTTTCTTTCTTTTTTTTTTGTTTTGGAGACAGAGTCTCTCTGTCCCCTAGTCTGGAGTGCAGCCGTGTGATCTCGGCTCACTGCAACCCTGCCTCGGCCTCCCAAAGTGCTGGGATTACAGGCATGAGCCCCCGCACCTGGCCCAGTTTATATTTTAGTTTTTGCTCCCTGTTGGTCATCTTGCAAAGGAGAAAATAATTTTATAATTCATACAACTTCAAAAATACGCATAAGTCATTAATTTCTTAGTATTTCAGATTATCGTTCTAGGTAATAATTTTTTTTTGAGACAGGGTCTAACTGTCACCAGGCTGGAGTGCAGTGGTGGGATCTTGGCCCACTGCAACCTCTGCCTCCCAGGTTCAAGCGACTCTCCTGACTCAACCTCCCGAGTAGCTGGGACTACAGGCATGCACCACCATGCCCAGCTAATTTTTGTATTTTTAGTAGAGACAGGGGTTTCACCATGTTGGCCAGGCTGGTCTCAAACTCCTGACCTCAGTTGGGTAATGATATGACAGTTTATAGAAGACAGCCGGCCTCCCAAAGTGCTGGCATTATAGGCGTGAGTCACCGCTCCCTGCCTCAGCTGATAATTTAATGGACCTTTTAGTGCAATGTTTTTCTCATGTATCAATCTAATTGTCTTTTTAAAGTGTTCAGTACTTTTTCTTAATTAACAAACTTCATATTTTAGAACAGTTTTAGTTCCTTAGCAAAACTGTGTGGAAAATACGCAGACATCCTATATACTCCCTGGCCCCCACAGCCTCCCTGACCTGGGTCAACACTCCCACCAGAGCAGTGCGCTTGTTACAATGAACCTACATTGATGCATCAGTATCACCCAAAGTCCATAGTTTATATTGGGGTTTACTCTCTATTATTTTTTATTTTTTTATGAAGACGGGGTCTCACTCTGTTACCCAGGTTGGAGTGCAGTAGTGGCATGATCTCGCTTCACTGCAACCTCCACCTCCCAGGCTCAAGCGATTCTCTTGCCTCAGCCTCCAGAGTAGCTGGGATTATAGGCGTATGTCACCTCACCTGGCTAATTTTTTTGGTAGTTTTAGCACAGATGCGGTGTCATCCTGTTGGCCAGGCTGGTCTCGAACTCCTGACCTCAAGTGATTGGCCCACATCGGCCTCCCAAAGTGCTAGGATTATAGGTGTGAGCCACTGCGCCCAGCCTGGGTTTATTCTTGATGTTGTATATTCTATGGGTCTTGATAAATGTATAAGGGCGTGTATCCACCATTATACTCTCATACAGAGTACAGCAGCTCCTCCGATAACATCATTTCATTCAACACCGTTTTCTTTATAATGTTGATGAAAAAAAATTGATTCTCAACTTAGCCCCTGTCTGTGTGGAGTATGCACATTCTCCCCATGTCCGTGTGGGTTTCTCCAGGTGTCCTGGTTTCCCAAAGATGTGCATAGTAGGTGAAATGGAGAGTACCTGGTCCCAGTGTGAGTGAGCGTGGGTGTGTGTGAGCAGCCCTGCGATGGAGTGTCCTGTACACCGGGACTCGTTCCCACTTTGAGCCCTGAGCTGCCGGGACAGGCTCTAGCAACCCTTGCAACTGAACTGGAATAAATGAGTAAATAATTATTTTACTGGTGTTTCTTTTTTTTACTTTTGAGACAGGGTTTGGCTCTGTTGCCCAGGTTGGAGTGCAGTGGTGAAATCTCAGCTCACTACAACCTCTGCCTCCTAGGTTCAAGCAATCTTCCCACCTCAATCTCCTGAGTAGCTGAGATCACAGGTGCCTGCCATAATGCCCAGCTTATTTTTACAGGTTTAGTACAGACAGAGTTTCACCATGTTAGCCAGGCTGGTCTCGAATTCCTGGCCTCAAGTGATCTGCCCGCCTCGACCTCCCAAAGTGCTGGGATTACAGGCGTGACGGGGTTTCACCAAGTTGGCCAGGATGGTCTCAATCTCCTGACCTTGTGATCAGCCCACCTCAGCCTCCCAAAATGCTGAGATTACAGGCGTGAGCCACTGCGCCTGGCCTAACATTTCTTTTTCAGACAGGATCTTGCTCTGTTACTCAGGCTACAATGCAGTGGTGCAAACACAGCTCACTGCAGCCTCAGCCTCCCAGGCTCAGGTAGATCCTCTCACCTCAGCCTCCTAAGTAGCCAGGACTACAAAAAATATATATATAGAAAGACAGAGAGAGAGAGAGAGAGAGAGTTTTGCTCTTGTCACCCAGGCTGGAGTGCAATGGGGTGATTCGGCTCGCTGCAACCTCTACCTCTCCCAGGTTCAAGCAATTCTCCTGCCTCAGCTTCCCAAGTAGCTGGGATCGCAAGTGCCTGCCACCATACTATGCAAATCTTTTGTATTTTTAGTAGAGACAGAGTTTCACCATGTTGGGGCAGGCTGGTCTCGAACTGCCTTGGTCTCCCAAAGTGCTGGGATTACAGGTGTGAGCCACTGCACCCAACCTAATTTTTGTATTTTTAGTAGAGACGGGGTTTCACCATGTTGGCCAGGCTGGTCTCAAACTCCTGACCTCAAGTGATCTGCCCGCCTTGACCTCCCAGTGTTCTGGGATTACAGGAGTGAGCCACTGCACCTGGCCTCAACATTTCTTTATTCCATATAAGTATGTGGTTCTTTGCTTTCTTCTTTAAATGATCGTAATATCTATCTGGTTCCCTCCTCATAATGAGGTAAATACATGTGTTCATTTTATATCTAAGTGAGAGTCATGGTTTTACCATTTCAGAAAACTTCCTTTAACAAAGGTGGCAATCTTTTACTGTATTGTTCGTGTTCCTGAGTCTTAAATGGTTGCCAGGCACAGTGGCTCACGCCTGTAATCCCAGCACTTTGGGAGGTGGAGGAGGGCAGATCACGAGTTCAGGAGTTTGAGACCAGCCTGGACAACATGGTGAAACCCCATCTCTACTGAAAATACGAAAATTAACCAGACATGGTGGCACGTGCCTGTAATCAGATATATTTTGGGGGAGTTACTGGGGAGGCTGAGGTAGAAGAATCACTTGAACCCAGGAGACGGAGGTTGCAGTGAGCTGAGATCATGCCAATGCACTCCAGCCTGGAGGACACAGCAAGACTCCATCTCAAAAAATAAAATAAAATAAAAGATTATCTCCCCCACCAAGATTGTAAAGATATTTTAATATATATTCTTCTAGGCCTTTAAAAATTTTACTTTCAGCCAGGGGAGGTGGCTCATGCCTGTAAGTCTAACACTCTGAGGGACTTGAGTCCAGGAGTTCAAGATAAGCCTGGACAACATGGCAAAACCCCATCTCTACAAAAAAATACAATTATTAGCTGGGTGTGGTGGCGTGCATCTGTGGTTCCAGCCATTATACTTGGGAGGCTCAAGTGGGAGGGTCATTTGAGCCTGGGGAGATTGAAGCTGTAGTGAGCTGTGTTTGCACCACTGCACCATAGCCTGGGCAATAGAACGAGACTCTTGTCTCCAAAAAAGTCATAAAAGGTTTTACTTTTATTATTCATGTTATGTGGAATAGATGTTTGTTTATGGTATGAAATGGATATGAAATTTAATTTTTTTCCCATAGAGGGCCAGTTTTCCCAGCATGATTTATTAACGCCTTTCCCCACTTCATCGGTAATTCTACCTCTGTCATGTGTCAAGACTCCTTTATGCATAAATCAGTTTCAAGGGGCCCCATTCTGTTCCAGGGTCTACTTTTCCTTTTTTTTTTTTTTTGAGACAGAGTTCACTCTGTCGCCTAGGCTGGAGTGGAGTGGCGCAATCTCGGCTCACTGCAACCTCTGCCTCCTGGGTTCAAGCAATTCTCCTGCTTCAGCCTCCCGAGTAGCTGGGATTACAGGTGCCCGCCACCGTGCCTGGGTAATTTTTGTATTTTCAGTAGAGATGGGGTTTCACCATGTTGGCCAGGCTGGTCTTGATCTCCTGACCCTGTGATCTGCCCACCTCAACCTCTCAAAGTGCTGGGATTACAGGTGTGAGCCACCACGCCCTCCCCTATATGTGTTCTTAGAGTTAGAACTTTAATGTGTGAGTCCTCTACCAATTCTTACTTTCTGGGTTTTTCTTTCTTTCTTTCTTTCTTATTTTTTTTTTTTTTTTTGAGATGGAGTTTTGTACTTATCACCCAGGCTGGACTATAGTGCCGTGATCTCGGCTCCCTGTAACCTCTGCCTCCCGGGTTCAAGCGATTCTCCTGCCTCAGCCTTCTGAGTAGCTGGGACTATAGGCGTGCACCACTACACACCGCTAATTTTGTATTTTTAGTAGAGGCATGGTTTCACCATGTTGGCTAGGCTAGTCTCGAACTGCTGACCTCAAGTGATCTTCCTGGGTAGGCTTCTCAAAGTGCTGGGATTATAGGCGTGAGCCACTGTGTCTGGCCTCTTTTCTGTTTTTAAATCTCCCTGTGGAAGATTTCCTAACTCAGTCCTTTGCAGAGTGTCAGGTACACTGCATTCAATAAATATCTGTTAAATAAATAATGGCCAAATAAAGGGATTTTCATTTGAAGAATTGTCCACTCTTCTATGTTCTGCAAATTCCATATTCATCTATGTTAGCATAAGAATATAAAATATGCATTTTTGACTCCCAATCTAATATAGGTAAAATTTAGTTAAAATAAACGCTGAGGGTAGCCCTTTAAAAAGGGAGGGAGGAGAGGAATATCAAAAATTGATATCCGGGGAGGAGGTGAGAAGGCATTGTTGCTAGGCAACCATTTCATTTCTAGCAGTTGCTGACCCCAGTTCCAGAAAGTCTCCTTTCCCTCTCTCCTATTCCTATTCCTCTCCTCTTCTCATCTGATAGAGCCAAGAAAAAGATCACCAGGATAGTGGGAGGTAGGAGTGGAGGGGGATTTGTTTACTGAACAAATCTCATATCTGGGGCAAAACTATGCCTCAGTTTTCTTCTTTTTTTTTTTTTTTTTTTTCCGAGAAAGAGTCTTGCTCTGTCACCCAGGCTGGAGTGCAGTGGCACGATCTTGGCTCACTGCAACCTCCGCCTCCCAGGTTCAAGCGAATTCTCCTGCCTCAGCCTCCCAAGGAGCTAAGAGTACAGGGGCCTGCCACCATGCCCGGCTAATTTTGTATTCTTAGTAGAGACAGGGTTTCACCACGTTGGCCAGGTTGGTCTTGAAGTCTTGATCTCGTGATCCACCTGTCTTGGCCTCCCAAAGTGCTGGGATTACAGGCATGAGCCACCGCACCCAGACTACGATTCGGTTTTCAAAACACACATCACAGATTGAGATTCGCCTTCCTTTTTAGAGAGCACATGCTGGTGTGAAGTTCAGACTGTGATATAAGGTACACTCTGCAATCATAGACTTGGGTTGTTGAGATAGAAAAAAACTCCTGGCTGGGATTATAGGTGTGGTGGCTCACACCTATAATTCCAGCACCTTGGGAGGCTGAGGTGCGTGGATCCTCTGAGGTCAGGAGTTCGAGACTAGCCTGGCCAACATGGTGAAACATCGTCTCTACTAATAATACAAAAAAATTAGCTGGGCATGGTGGCACATGCCTGTAATTTCAGCTACTCATGAGGCTGAGGTATGAGAATCACTTGAACCCAGGAGGCAGAGGTTGCAGTGAGCCGAGATTGTACCATTGCACTCTAGCCTGGGCGACAAGAGCGAAAATTTAGCCTCAAAAAAAAAACAAAAGAAAAAAGAAAAAACACTCCAGAGATACAGTGGCCATGGTTTTGAAACTAATTGCCCCCTTATGAGGAAATCATAAGAGAATGTTGAATTAGATAATGCTTCAGGGTAGGAATGATGGGTTCTGCTTTGCTATTGGAAATGATTATGGGATAGCCACATAAAAATCTGGGAAGTTATGGGGCTGGGAGGCAGATGAACTTTCTGGACGTCTAGGTTTATGAGTCATCAGCACGTGGTAGTTGAGACCAGGGCAGGAGCTGAATCCAGGCAGGGGTTTATAGTGTCACAGGAGAAGGTGTCAGGGAATCTTAAATTTTATTGTACATTAGAATCACCTAAAATATTTTTTTACATTCCAGTGCTCAGGCCAAGCCCCAGACTGACAAAAGATGGGCTGAGCCCTTATTAGTTTAAAAAAACTGCCCAGGTGATTCCAGGGTTAGCCACATTTAAGCACTATCACTGTGGCTGGGCACAGCGGCTCACGCCTATAATCCCAGCACTTTGGATGTCAAGGTGGGTGGATCACCTGAGGTCAGGAGTTCGAGACCGGCTTGGCCAACATGTCGAAACCCTGTCTCTACTAAAAATACAAAATTAGCCAGGCATGGTGGCAGGCGCCTATAATCCCAGCTACTTGGGAGACTGAGGCAGAAGAATCGCTCGAACCCAGGAAGCAGAGGTTACAGTGAGCCAAGATGGCGCCAGCCTCTTGCACTCCAGCCGGGGCAAAAAGAGTGAAACTCCATCTCAAACAAAACAAAACAAACAACAAAAACAAAAAACTATCACTCCAGGACACTGGTTTCCAAAATTAAACATGCATCTGAGTCACCTGGAGGGCCCGTGACACACAGACTTCTGGGCTCAAGAGTTCGCATTTCCAATAAGTTTCCGGTGATGCTGATGCCGCCGGTCTGGGGAATATATTTTGAGAACCTCTGTTCTAGAGCAGTGCCCCTCAGACTTTGACATGCATACAAATTGCCTGGGAGGTCTTATTAAAATACAGATTCTGAAGCTGTGGGTCTTGGTCTTGGTAGGACATGGGCTTCTGCGCTCCTAATGAGCTCTCAGGTGACGCTTACCCTGGCGGTCCAAAGGCTCCACTTCGTCCGTATAGATTAGTCCCTCTTTATTTGCAGTCAACTGAGGTCTGAAAATATTAAGATGTTTTGAGAGAGAGAGAGTAATACCACATTCACATAGCTTTTATCATAGTATATTGTTACCGTTGTTTTATTTTATTATTAGGTATTGTTCATCTCTTATTGTGCCTATTTTATCAATTAACTATCATTTGAGTATGTATGTATAGGAAAAACACAGTATGTATAGGGTTGGGTACTATCCACAGCTTCAGGCATCTACTGGGGATCCTGAAATGCATTCCCTGCAGGCAAGGGGGGCTACTGGATTCACTTAAGCAAATCTGAGAAGTGAGGGACTGGCAGGCAGCGGAACTGCTGGAAGCGGAGGGCTGGATTTACCATTGTCAGTGTGTGAGTACTGGTTGAAGCCAGGGCAGCAGCTGAGGCACCACGGAGGGTTTGTTGTGTGACAAGGAGAAGCTTGGGATTATCACTTCTTTTTTTTTTTTTGAGACAGGGTCTCGCTCTGTTGTCCAGGCTGGAGTGCAGTGATGCCATCTCGGCTCACTGCAACCTCCACCTCCCGGGTTCCAGTGATTGTTCTGCCTCAGCCTCCTGAGTAGCTGGAATTACAGGCATGCGCCACCACATCCAGCTAATTTTTTTGTATTTTTAGTAGAAACAAGGTTTCACCATGTTGGCCAGGATGGCCTCAATCTCCTGACGTCATGATCTGTCTGGCTTGGCCTCCCACAGTGATGGGATTATAGACCTAGGCCACACCCGCGCCTGGCCGGGATTAACACTTTTTTTTTTTTTTTTTGAGACAGAGTCTTGCTCTGTTGCCTAGACTGGAGTGCAGTGGCACAATCTTGGCTCACTGCAACCTCCACCTCCCAGGTTCAAGCAATTCTTCTGCCTCATCCTCCTGAGTAGCTGGAACTACAGGCACGCGCCACCACGCCTGGCTAATTTTTTTGTATTTTTAGTAGAGACTGTGTTTCACCATATTGGCCAGGCTGGTCTCAAACTTCTGACTTACTGATCCACCTCCTTCGGACTCCCAAAGTGCTGGGATTACAGCCTTGAGCCACCATGCTTCTTAAAGAACAGGTGGCCAGAGGAAGAGCCACCCGACAAGGATGCCAGCACAGAGCAGCTGGAGAGGTAGGCAGGCCACGCCGGGAAGTGGGGGCAAGAGGCATGCAGCATTTTGAGGGGTCACAGAGGATCAGCCAAGAGTGTGCACTGACTCTGCAAGCCCCGCTCAGGCACCAGGGTGGGCTGGGGAGTTCTTCTGTGGCCCTTCTGCACTTGTGTCCCGCATCCCTAGAAGGATGATGCCTTGGTCTGGCGAGGTTGGTCAAGCCACTTGACTTCTGCGTCTTTTTACCCATCTATAAATTGGGATGATAACAACTTTCTTAAGGCCAGGTGCACTGGCTCATGCCTGTAATCCCAGCACTTTGGGAGGGTGAGGCAGGAGGGTCGTTTAAGGACAGGAGTTCCAGACCAGCCTGGCCAACATGGTGAAAACCCATCTCTATTTAAAAAAAAAAAAAAAGAAGAAGAAGACAATTCTTTGTGTAAAGAAGGAAAACCTTCATTTGTCCCCTTCCTGTCTTAGGTTCATTGGCTAGGGCCCTGTAAGCTACACTGACAAAAGACAGATGAAAAAGAGAAAAGCAAATTGAAGTTTATTCACAAATGCATCACGCATAAACCTGGAGATCCCCGAGGAGTCACTCCAAGGAGTAGCTAGAACCTCAGCTTATACAGCATCGTAGCAAGAGAACAATAGCTTTTAGAGAAGCAACAAGGCAAAGGAAAAAGGACTTTGAGCTTCCAGGGGTGACAAATTGTGAAAAGGTAAATATATGGGGAAAGGAATGGAAGATAAGGGCTAGTTTCAGCAAAGTTTGTTGTGTAGACTCCTCTGGTGCTATCTCTTGGGGAATTAAGAATCATCCTGCCTTTCCTGGTAGAGAAAGGAGGAGGTCAGAGAGGTTTTCTTGGGTCTACTTTTTCTTTCTTTCTTTTTTTTTTTTTTTATGGTGAAAAGATATATATATTTAGAATTAGCCAGCGGACTCAGTTTAGATGATCCCAGTTTTGTTGGCAACATCTAAAGCGTTGTAATCAGGAGCCAGCCAAGCACACGCCTTCTTCTCTCCATCAGGCCTAATCAGGGTGCTGACCTTGGCCACGTCAGTGTCACAGAGCTTCTTCACAGCCTGTTCGATCTGGCGTTTGTCGGCTTTAACCCACAATGAACATAAGTGTGTTGTTTTCTCCTATCTTCTTTATGGGGGACTCAGTGGTCAGCAGAAACTTGATGATACATGGTGGTCAAGCTTGTTCTCCTGGGGGCGCTCTGCGAGGATATTTGGGCTGCCTCTGGAGTCGCCGGAAGGTGGGTGATAGGCGGATCTTTCCTTTGTTGCTGTGGACACCTTTCAACATTGCCTTCCCGGCCTTCAAAACCTTTGCTTTAGCTTTAGGAGGGGCAAGAGCTCCCTTCTTCACTTTCGGTGCCATCTTGTGAAAAGGACTTTTTTTATTGTTTTAAAATGAGACAGAGTCTCACTCTGTTGCCCAGCCTGGGGTACAATGATGCGATCTTGGCTCAGTGCAACCTCTGCCTCGCGGGCTCAATCGATCCTCCCACACCTTGATGTCCTAGGTAGCTGGGACATAGGCGTGTACCACCACACTCCGCTAATCTTTGTATTTTTTTTGTGGAGATGGGGTTTCACCATGCTTCCCAGGCTGGTGCTGTACTCCTGGGCTCAGGCCATCACCTGACTTAGTCTTCAAAGTGTTGGGATTACAGACGTGAGCCACTTTGCCTGGTGTGTCTCTTTAAAATTGTCTTCAGTTTGAAATCATCTTTATGCCAAAAGGGCATATTTTGGGTGGCATATTCTGCTACCCTTTGTAATAATGACTAAAAAAGATGCTCAGTCTCTTGATGATGTTCTTTTTTTTTTTTTTTTTTTTTTTGAGACGGAGTTTCGCTCTTGTTGTTGCCCAGGCTGGAGTACAGTGGCACGATCTCTGCTCAGTGCAACCTCTGCCTCCCGGGTTCTAGCCATTCTCCTGCCTCAGCCTCCGGAATAGCTGGGATTACAGGCATGCACCACCATGCCCGGCTAATTTTTGTATTTTTTTAGTAGAAAGGGGTTTCATCATGCTGGTCAGGCTGGTCTCAAACTCCTGACCTCATGTGATCCACCCGCCTCAGCCTCCCAGAGTGCTGGGACTACAGTCTTGAGCCACTGCCCCCGGCCTTGATGATGTTTCTTGATAAGCCTTAGCTTCTTTCATCTTTGTCCTTCTTCGCCCAAGTCTCACCCTCAGCACTCATCTGACAATCTCTTGCCTCAGATACCCATCTGAGCCTCTCTTTGCAAATTCCTTTGTGTTTTAGTTTTCTATAAAGGCCTCACTGTGACAGGAATGTGCATGATAGGAAGGTGAGTGCTTCACGGAGGCTCCCTTCCCGCGTAGCCCAGCCCTCTGCAGAGGCACCTCCCCCCACCCAAACCCCAATAATCCCTTCCGAATGTGACATGCAGTCTCTGGAAGTTGAAGGGACAAATAAATAAATGCCTCCTGCTGTCCTTAGCATGATTCTCAACTGGAGATGTTCAAGTGACCCTTCAGATTTCTCCATGGAAAAGATGCATGGTTGCTAGGAAACCAACAATTGGTCTTAACCACACCTAGCACGAAATGCTCCCAACCTAAAGCACTGTAATTATATTCAGGGATTTTTTAGCTGCTGTTCCATTATCATCTTTTAAAAATTCAGTTTGACAAATATTTATGGAACTTGTTCATGCAAGGAACTTGCAAAGCACAGATCTGATCATGTCCCTCCTCAGCTTAAAAGCCTTCTGGGTCCTTCCTCCTGCCTGTTGACAAGAAGAGTTAAACTCTGTAAAATATTTCAAGAGGACCAGGCATGGTGGCTCGCGCCTGTAACCCCAGCACTTTGGGAGGCCAAGGCAGGCGGATCATCTGAGGTTAGGAGTTCAAGACCACCCTGGCCAACATGGTGAAACCCTGTCTCTACTAAAAATATGAAAAATTAGCGGGGTGTGGTGGCTTATGCCTGTAATCCCAGCTACTTAGGAGGCTGAGGCAGGAGAATCACTTGAACCTGGGAGACGGAGGTTGCAGTGAGCTGAGATGGTGCCACTGCACTCCAGCCTGGGTGACAGAGTGAGACTCCGTCTCAAAAAGAGAAAAAAAAGTTTTTTTAATTAAAAAAATGTATTTGAAGAGATTTTGAGCCAAATATAAGTGACCATGGCCCGTGCCACAGCTCTCAGGAGGTCCTGAGAACATGTACCCAAGGTGATCAAGGTACACCTTGGTTTTATGTACTGTAGGGAGGCATGAGACATCAATCAAATACATTTAAGAAATACATTGGTGGCCAGGTGCGGTGGCTCACGCCTGTAATCCCAGCACTTTGGGAGGCCAAGGTGGGTGGATCATGAGGTCAAGAGTTCAAGACCATCCTGGCTAACATGGTGAAACACCGACTCTACTAAAACTACAAAAATTAGCCTGGCATAGTGGCAGGCGCCCGTAATCCCAGCTATTTGGGAGGCTGGGACAGGAGAATGGCTTGAACCTGGGAGGCAGAGGTTGCAGTGAACCGAGATTGCACCACTGCACTCCAGCCCGGGCGACAGAGCCAGATTCTGTCTCAACAACAATAACAACAACAAAAAGAAGGTGGATTTTCTTCCCACGAGAGACTTTGCAGGGCAATTTCCAAGGCATGGCAAGGAAATATCTTTTGGGGTTAAATATTTTCTTTCTTGTCTCATAATGTTATACCAGAGTTAGATTGAAAAGCCAAGTTACAATATACATGGTCAAATAAAACCATGACATGAGAATCTATGGTTTGTATGGTATAACTCCCCAGACCCCTAAGGTCTGGGCATTTGGGCAAGATAAAAAGTCAGAACTTACTCCTGATGTCCCATCCCCCCCCCACAAAATGAAAAATGAAGTCAAAACTGCTGAATCTGGCCTGCAAAGCCAGCCTCCTTTCCTGCCTGCTATATCCTGTCCTGGCCGCTCCTCACTGCCTTCACTGTATGCTCTTGGGTCTTTCTGAAATCCCATCCTGCTCTTGCCTATACAGTGCCTTGTCATCTTTCCAAGCCCAGCTTAAAAGAGATGATTTATGCCAGGCATGGTGGCTCATGCCTGTAATCTCAGCACTTCAGGAGGCTGAGTTGGGTGGATCACCTGAGGTCAGGAGTTCAAGACCAGCCTGACCAAAATGATGAAACACCGTCTCTATTAAAAATTAAAAAATTGGCCAGGCGCCATGGCTCACGCCTGTAATCCCAGCACTTTGGGAGGCCAAGGTGGGTGGATCACAATGCCAGGAGTTCAAGACCAGCCTGGCCAAGATGGTGAAACCCTATCTCTACTAAAAACACAAAAATGAGTCAGGTATGGTGGCAGGCGCCTGTAATTCCAGCTACTCGGGAGGCTAAGGCAGGAGAATTGCTTGGACCCAGGAAGCAAAGGTTGCAGTGAGCCAAGATCGCGCCACTGCACTCCAGCCTGGGCAACAGAGTGAGACTCCATCTAAGAAAAAAAAAAAATTAGCCAGGTGTGGTGGTAGCTGCCTATAGTCTCAGCTACTGGGGAGGCTGAGGCTGGAGAATTTCTTTTTTTTTTTCTCCCCCCAGCCAGGAGAATTTCTTGAACCTGAGAGACGAAGGTAGTAGTGAGCCGAGATAGCACTACTGTACCCCAGCCTGGGTGACAGAGTAAGAGTCCGTCTCAAAGAAAAAAAGGGAGATGATTCATTTCAGGCTGAATGAATTGCTCATTCCTGTTCATTAATAATTTGAAGTGTGCATGATTTATGCAACAAAAATTTTTGTCTATGCAGTACTAAACACATCTTGTTTTCCTTCTAGCTTGTTCTCTCTGTTTTTTTTTTTTTTTTTTTTTTTCACAGAGGGGGTCTCGCTTTGTTGCCCAGGCTGGAGTGCAGGGGCTATTCACAGATGTAATTAAGCCCATTATAACCTTGAACTCTTGGCTTCAAACAAGGCTCCCCACTAAGCTTCCCAGTAAGGCTCCCCCCTAAGCTTCCCAGTTAGGCTCCCCACTAAGCTTCCCAGTAAGGCTCCCCCCAAGCTTCTTCAGTAGCTGGGAGAAACCACCAGTGAGCTCAGTTGCCTTCTTTCTTTATAGAAAACAGCTGCTAACAATTCTCTGTCTGCTCCTATCATTTGGACTCCCTATTGGTAACAAAACTAACGCAGCTGATAATTCTTTTATTTCACAAATTATGGTCCTGACTTAATAAATACAGAGTTAAGAATTTTAAAATTTAAGAGGCAGCTAGTAATTATCCCAGAGTGGTTTTTAAAAAATTACATGCGTTCTGCTACCCAATCATGGTTAGCATGGCAATGGGAGATGTCCCCCTTTGTTCGGATTTTATTAAATTTGTTCCCAGAAGGCGTCTACTCAAGAGAAGAAGCTTTATTTGAAGCTTCATGGTATCAAAAGGTTCATTCCTAAGGAAATAGATGGGTTTTTGTGATAACATAAACAACCTGGCAGCTATCATCCATCTAGTCTGGATTATTAAGATAGCTAACTTCTGGTTTTCTTTAGACACATGCTTACAATTCTCTCTAAACCTTGGTGTATACACAGGCGCTGTTTCTTGCAGACTCTGCCTTTTATCGTTGCCATTGTGACAAATAGGTTTGACAGGACCATGGATCTTTGAGATGTTTCCCTTTTGCCACCCTCCTGTCTGCTCCCTTGCGCTGGAAAGCATTGCCCAGTATGATCTGAAATCATAGCCAGTGTTAGTGTCAGGGTCCTCTCAGAAAGCAGACACTGCCAGGCGTAGCAGCGATCCAGGCAATTTGGGAGGCCAGGACAGGAGGATGGCTTGAGGACAGGAGTTTTAGACCAGCTTGGGCAACACAGCCAGATTCCATCTCTACAAAAATTTTTTTGAAGACTTAACTGGACATGGTGGTACCAGTGCTCGCTACTGGAGTCCTAGTTACTTGGGAGGCTGAGGCAGGAGGATCACTTCATACCAGGAGTTTGAGGTTGCAGTAAGCTGTGATTGCACCACTGCACTCCAGCCTGGGCAACAGAGCAAGACGCTGTCTCAAAATAAAAAAAAAAAAAAAAAGGCCCGGTGCAGTGGCTCACGCCTGTAATCCCAGCACTTCGGGAGGCTGAGGCAGGCAGATCACATGAGGCCAGGAGTTCAAGACCAGCTTTGCTAATGTGGTGAAACCCTGTCTCTACTAAAAACACAAAATTTAGCTGGGCATGGTAGCACACGCCTGTAACCCCAACAACCCAAGAGTGGCATGAGAATAGCTTGAACCTGGAAGGTAGAGGTTGCAGTGAGTCCAGAACACACCCCTTAAAAAAAAAGGAAGAAAAGAAAAAGAAAAGCAGAAACCAGTTTGGAAATTTTCAGGGGAACTCAAAGGGGTTTTATTATGTAGGAGCTGAATGAGTAGAGAAGCCAAGCAGAGATTAGCAACAGTAGGAAGTGCTAAGGCTAGAAGACACAGAGTGAACGGAGCCCAGGATTTGGCATCACCAGGCAGATGCTGGAGCCGTTCACAGAGACACCACTCAAGGTAGAGAGAGAGGGAGGAAAGTACTACGGCTTCTCCCTTCTGCTCCAGTCTTCCAGTAGCTTCCATGCTATGTCAAGCCAGAGAGGACAAGAAACTTGAGAAGTGTAGCTCCCTGAGAGAGCTGATGGGAGCAAGGAAATGCTGGGAATGGATCTGAGGGCAAACAGGGCACCGAGGGAGCAGGCTCCATGACGTTCAGCCCTGGGTGAAGCTCTGTGGCCCCACGTGCTCTCCCAGGCCTCCTCATAATCCATCTCTTTCCAATAAACCTCACTGATGGGGACTGTGAAAGATGCCCCTCTTTTCTCCATGAGGGCTGGCCAGCTTTGGGAAAATATGAGTCCAAGCTTTGTGTTGTTTTTCTAATTATGTTTTAAAAATAATTTTCAAGGAAGAAATTAACATTTCTGCATTAGGACCATGTGCCATATTTAAATTTCAAGTGGTTTTCAGTTTATCTCTAATGAATAAGTCTTTCTTTTCAACATTTAATATTCAAATACCCATTCATAAAAATGCATCTTTGCCCTATTTTAGCCACATTTATTCCCTAGGGGATTTCCTTGGTTTGAGTCATATTTAGCAGAACCTTCAAGTAGACAAATTGAAATTGGCTGGGCATGGTGGCTCACACCTGTAATCCCAACACTTTGGGAGGCCGAGGTGGGCAGATCACCTGAGGTTAGGAGTTCAAGACCAGCCTGGCCCATATGGTGAAAACCCATTTCTACTAAAAACACAGAATTAGCCAGTTGTGGTCGTGCATGCCTGTAATCCCAGCTACTCAGGAGGCTGAGGCAGGAGAATTGCTTAAACCTGGGAGGCAAGAGGTAGCAGTGAGCCGAGATCATGCCACTGCACTCCAGCCTGGAACACCAGAAAAGAAGGAAGGAAGGAAGGGAGGGAGGGAGGGAGGAAGAGAGGGAGGGAAGAAGGGAGGAAGGGAAGGAAGGAGAAAAAAGAAAAAAGAAGGAAGGAAGGAAGGAAGGGAGGAAAGAGAAAAAGGAAATAATCTCCTTTAAATTAGAAGGAAACTCTTAGTGCACTGCAGGATTCCTTTGCTGGGCTGAGCCCCAGTTGTCTGAAAGTCATTTGGCCAAAGCATTTAACACACAATCCTGAAAAATTCTGTACATGCTGAGAAGATCCGAACCACTTAGTGCAACAGGAATCTGCTAAAAAGCACCAGGATAAGGGAAAGAAACATAGAAAATCTGTATTTCTTCTTTTGTTTTCTTTTTCTCTGAGATGGAGTCTTTCTCTGTCACCTAGGCTGGAGTGCAGCACTGTGATTTCAGCTCACTGCAACCTCCACGTCCTGGGTCTAAGCAATTCTCCTGCCTCAGCCTCCCAAGTAGCTGGGATTGCAGCCACGCACCACGATGACCGGCTAATTTTTGTATTTTTAGTAGAAATGGGGTTTCACCATGTCGGCCAGGTTGGCCTTGAACTCCTGACTTCATGATCCTCCTGCCTCGGCCTCCCAAAGTGTTGGGATTACAGGCGTGAGCCACCACACCCAGCAGAAAAATTGTTTCTATTCACAGTGGAACAGGACTATTAAAACCACATATTTATTTTTGGAAACCGTAATCTTCAGTAACTCTCATCTACAGTTTAACCACAATAGCAAACCCTTTATTATTTTACATCCAACTTTTATTATAAAAATAATAAATGCCCATATAAATATTTGGAAAATAAAGAGTATAACAATAAATTTTTTTAAAGCTATAACTTCAACATCTGATAACTTCTGTTAATAGTGCAATGCCTATCTTGTGTGTATGTATAAAACAACCTTGTAATCATAACACACATAAAGTTTTATATTCTGATTTTTATCATTTATCACTTTATCTTGCAGATTTCTTCATACTAAAGTGTTCCCCATTAAAAAATTCTTTTTTTTTTTTTTTTTGAGACAGAGTCTCTGTTGCCCAGGCTGGAGTGCAGTGGCATCATCTCAGTTCACTGCAACCTCCGCCTCCCAGGTTCAAGCGATTCCCCTGCCTCAGCTTCCCAAGTAGCTGTGATTACAAGTGCCTGCCACCATGCCTGGCTAATTTATGTATTTTTAGTAGAGACAGGGTTTCAATATGTTGGCTAGGCTGGACTTGAACTCCTGATCTCAAGCAATCCACCTGCCTCAGCTTCTCAAAGTGCTGGGATTACAGGTGTGAGCCACTGCATCCGCCCTAAAAAATTCATTTTAATTGGCTCATAATACTTCATTGTTTCACAGTACTATAATTTATTAAATTATGTCCCTTTTATTAAACATTTAGGAACTGCACTACAATTCATGCCTTGTCAATTCAATATAAAAAGATGGCTGTTGGTTTTTTTTGTCTTTAAAAAGGAAGTAACATCATCCTGAAAGAAGCTGGTATTTCCTCTTCTCAACCTCTGGTTCTCTCTTCACTGTGTCTGGTTTCATTTAACCTCATTCAAAGGCTTCTTCTTTTGCTATGTTAAAGTAGGAGTGAGAAAAGCAGCTACCACCTAGAGAAACTCTGACTGAAGGAGTGGCAATGGATGATTATTAAAATGATGATTTTAAAGATAAGCTTTGTTCTTGTTCTTTATAAATTGCAGGTTATTGCTGATATCATCGTTTTTAAGAATAGGTATATATTTTTAGCCAGTTGTGGTGGCACGTGCCTGTAGTTCCAGCTACTCAGGAGGCCAAGGCAGGAGTACTGCTTGAGCCCAGGAGGTCAAGGCTGCAGTGAGCCATGATTGTGCTGCTGCACGCCAGCCTGGGAGACAGAGTGAGACCCTGTCTCAAAAAAAAAAA